>NC_088863.1:24918813-25097123 GCF_032884065.1 Artemia franciscana | reverse complement strand
ATAGCATTGGAATAGAACCTTTTTATTATGCTAAGTAGAAATTTCAAGAAATTGCCGACAGAAAAGTAAATGAAAATCAATTTCAGGATGATCAGTAAGAAAAGCTCTATGTTTCTTGGTGTGGAGAAAACAACAGAGGTTGACCAATTGAACAAGTGGGAGGAAAGGAGACGGAGGTATGCAGAGAGAAAAGGAAAGTTAAAAATGGGGGTAAGTTGCAATTATTTAAAGCAGTAAATTTTTGTTGTTTCATAGCCAATCCTCTTGAGTTCTTGAAGTTAAAATTATATAATAAAGGGGTAAGTTAAAGGCCATATAAGATAAAAGCCATAAGCTAAAGGATGAAGCGGATCCTGATCTAAATCATAGTTAAAACGATCGATGCTGCATCGATGGTGCATAAAAAGACCTAGTCTACATTGAACTTATTTTAACTCAACAGGTGGTAGAAATTTGCCAATTCACAAAATTATGATCACCTAGACGGGACCAATCTATTTTATAATGAAGTAATAAATATAATTATCGTATATTCGATCAGAATTTTTCTGAAGTTCCTTTTAACCAGTTAACCTCTTCTACTACTACCAAGGTACGTGATCGTATCTTAGATACTACCATATTCTGGAGATGAGGTTGACTATTTTGTATATTGGTTACTATTGGTTTTACAGTCGTATTGTTAAATGGCACAACCGCCATTTGGACTTGGTGGAAACGAGTCAAAGTCGACTTTAAGTTGTATTTCTAATTATTCTAATTATATAGATGTATATTCTAATATATATATATATATATATATATATTCTAATGTATATATATATATATATATATATATATATATATATATATATATATATATATATATATATATATATATATATATATATATATATATATATATATATATATATTGCTATATATTGTTATTGCAATACAATATTGCTATTCTATATTTAGATGTGAATTGTTTTGAGCTTTTCAATATTAGTACTGGAAAAACTAAAAATATATGAAAAACCTATGTATCCCTGTGAAGCTGGAAGCATGTCTAGCATTTGACAAAGATAATATTGTTGCATTGAGAACGGCGAAGGTTTTTGCTACTATTGATCCACTGATACACAGAGCAGCTGAAGGGGGGTGACAGAGGTAGCTGCCCTGGGCACGGTGGCTGGGGGCCGCGCCTGGGGGGCTGCCCACTTTAAGCAGAATTTTTGGTTTTTATTACATTTCTTTGCTTATATGGGAGTCAAGAGTGGGTGCTGTAGTTAATTTTTTCCTGGGCACCACCAACCCTAGGAACGGCTCTGCTGTTGCAGTACAGCCGAGTGCTGATATTTGTAGCGTATCAAATGTTAAACAACTTTATATTTAAGCTGGAGTTGTTGCTAATTCATTTAGAATTGGATTGAAAGCATTTGAATTTTTTTTAGTCCTGGAAGTAAAAGTTGTTTCAGCAAGTCCGTATTTGAGGCTATACTACAGAGGGTGTGTGTAGCATTTCCCCATTCTTTTTCTTTGGCTTGCTATATAGCATTGATTAAATATTAAAGAAAACATGGTTTTAGAAGCAGTTGTTTACTCCGCTAATAAAAACTGGTCATTTTTTAAAGCCACCCAAGAGAAAAAAGGCTGTGTAAGCCCCTCCTCAATCGCTCTATGAGAAACTTGATGAAAGATGCCCTTTTTTTCAAATTTGAAAGCAGGATGAAACAGTTCTATTTGATTCTGTAAGTAACGAACCGTAAGTAAGGAGCGACTCAGTTCAATAGTAACCGAAACTCTAAAAAGCGAAATTTTGATATCTACAAATAATCAGAAAGGTCAGCTTATTATGCTGATTCCAAATATTTAAGACTCATCAAGTTTAGTATTACCCATCAAAAGTTACAAGCCTGAGAAACTTGACTTGATTTACTGACAAAATAAAAAACAATACATACACTTGTTCCCGTATTGCCAACATGCCAGAGGCTATTAACGGCCAATACGGGGATTTGAGAAATCAGTCATTGGATAAAAAATATCTCAAAAAATTTGACTCAAAAAACCATCAAACAAAAATATCCTTCTTCTAATATCATAAAGTAGAAAAATAAACAAACAACAAATAAACGAAAACTAAACAACAAAAATGTAAGCATTTTTTTCAGCTACTCAATAAGATATTTTTAAGTATTTTTTTTCTAGAACGAGATTAGAAAAATCAATTCTTCTATATATTTGGGCAATATAAGAATATTCCGCTTATGAAAGGAAATAAATCGCTTCACAAGATTATCACATATACCCTATTCACAAAACATTAAACGGAAAAACTAAACAAACGACTTTTATCTACTCTATAAGATATTAAAAAAAAAAATCGGAACGAACTGAGCAAAATTGATTCTTTTGTATGGTTGGGCAACCTATACCACACCTCTACACCAATATGTTGTGATGACAGTGCACCTCTATATGATAGTCCCTGATTTGCCCTATTTTTAAAATAGGGGAGAAACACCCCCTAGAATTCAAGGAATATTGATGAAAATCACACCATCAGATTCATCGTATCAGAGAACCCATCTGTAGAAGTTTCAAATTCTTATATACAAAAGTGTGGAATTTTGCTGTTTTTACCAAAATGCGCGTTTATCTGTTTATCAGTTTTGTTTTTTTTATTATTATTCAGGGGTGATCATATTGAAATAATGGTTCTGAAAAATTGGGAGATGTTCATTTCAACGGAAAGTAAAATTTCTAGTGGCCTTTTAAAATGAGAAATAAGATTGGAGGGAAACTGGCCCCCTCCCATGCTCATTTATTTCTCAAAGTTATCTGATCAACATTTTTGAGATATCCATTTTGTTGAATATAGTTTAACGATCAGATAACTATGTCTTTAGGGGTAAAATGACCCCTACAGTCTGTGGGGAGAGGCCTGTAAGCTGTGAAAATTTGCCCATTCGTTACGTGTAGTATTTGTTATTGGGAAGTATACAGGCTATTTTCTACGTGGTTTGATTTCCGGAAAAAAAATTCTACGGAAGGGGGTATTATTGGAATGATCGAGAAACGTTGAGAGATTGAAGTCTTTTTCAAGCAAAAGTATGTTATGGATAAACTTTCAGACTAAATCGTCCGCAAAAAAAAATTACGGGGAGGGGGATTTTCAGCTAGAATTAAACTATCTGGAGGGAACTTGACAGGGGGGAGGGAGAGTACTTTACGTTGGATGAAATTTTCATGGAAGATTTTTCCGTTAGGGGGGGGGGGGTATATTTCATGGAGGCAGAGCTTTACCTGCACTATTGAAAAACGAACAGAAATTAGATAAATAAAATAGTTTTTTTTAACCGAAAGTAAGGAGCAACATTAAGACGAGAAACGAACTGAAGTGTTTCCTTATATGAAGGGTTGTTCCCTCCTCAATATCTTTGCTCTTTACGCTTAAGTTTGACTGTTTGTCCCAATATTTTAAGAATGGCTACTGAAACACAGAGGCCATTTAACTAGAATAGGAAGCTTTTTTAAAAGTGCTATCAGCTTTAGCGTAAAGAGCAAGGTGTTGAAGAGTGGGAACTCTTCATATACGGAATAATTTCGGTTCGTTTTGAGTTTTAATGTTGCTCCTTACTTTTATTTAAAAAAAATTCAAAACAAGAAAAATAACGATGAAATTTGTTGAGATAGCAAATAATATTGTAAATACAATCTAAGCAAATAGTTATGCTATATATGTAACAGCTGTCATCACAGGAATATAATATAAAACAAATAAAATGAAATAAAACTTACTGAAAAAATATCATCGATTAATCAGATTTTAAAACTGAAATCACAAAATAGATTTTGAAAGAGTCTCAACTTCCTCAACTCACATAGGTTCAGCCAAGCTAACAGCCAAGGTCTTCATAAGTTCAGTCAGGGTCTTTGTCAGTATTTATATTGGAATTGCTTTGCAAATTAGATAAGTATCCCAGATGTTTGTAAGTATCCCACATGAAAAATAGTATCCCCGTATCCCAGTATCCTAAGTATCCTAAAGTATCCCCAGTATCCTAAGTATCCCAGGTGAAAAATATCGCATATCCACCTTTCAATTAATCATCCCATCAATGGAGTAAATAATTTAATGTATGATTTTAACGCTACTCTTTAGTGAAAATCTTAGCCTTTGGTAGACCATGATCATGAACATTTGCTCCCTAAGGGGACGGTATTGAAATTAAGGGCTCGAGTATCCTTTTCAAAATGTGTAAAAGAGATATTGCTATTTTCAGGACGCTGGTCGTCGACTAGGGTCAATGGGGGACACTGTTGATAGCAGCATCCTTCCAGCTTCAATGCCTTTGCTTCCTGAAGAGTTTAGGAAAGATTCTGTGACTGCCATGACCTGGAATGGATTAGTAGCCGTGACAGAGGTAAGCTCACTTTGCGTGGCAATAAGTAGATATGCATAATAGTTAGAGAGTCGCTCTATGTTTAGAAATACTGTAGTGTGTTTATGAAGCAGTATGTTTTTTCAAAAATCAAAATGCGAAGACCATTATTAACTTGAGTCTTTATTGAGATTGATTATTCAAACATTCCTTTAGCTTCTTCTTCTTCCTCTTCATCTCAGGCTTTGGATTTTTACAGCAACTCTTGCGACATTTTAGAAATAGCTTTTTGTATTATCCTTCTAGTTCTTAGTAAGGATTTAGTTTTTATGGTACTTGGTATTAACCAAGTTACATATAGCAATCGCAAATTCTGTCAGTCTGTCGGTCTGTTGGTCTGTCGGTCCCGGTTTTGCTACTTTAGGCACTTCCAGGTAAGCTAGGACGATGAAATTTGGCAGGCGTATCAGGGACCGGACCAGATTATATAATAAATATTCTTTTTCCCGATTTGACTATATGGGGGTGGGGGTGGGGGGCCCGTTAATTTGAAAAAAATAGAAAAATTAAAGTATTTTTAATTTACGAACGGTTGATCAGATTTTAATGAAATTTGATGTTTGGAAGGATATCATGTCTCAGAGCTGTTATTTTAAATCCCGGCTGGATCTGATGACATTGGGGGGATTTGGGAGGGGGAAACATAAAATCTTGGAAAACACTTGGAGTGGAGGGATCGGGATGAAACTTGGTGGGAAAAATAAACACAAGTCCTAGATACATGATTGACATAACCTAGAAAAAATGAGGTATTTTTAACTTACGAACGGGTGATCGGATCTCAATGAAATTTGATATCTAGAAGGATATCGTGTCTCAGAGCTCTAATTTTTAATTCCGACTAGATCCTTTGACATTGGGGGGATTCGGAGGGGAAACCGTAATTCTTGGAAAACGTGAAAATTGGGGTATTTTTATCTTGCGAATAAGTCATCGGATCTTAATGAAATTCGATATTTAGAAGGAATCCATGTCTCAGAGCTCTTATTTCAAATCCCGACCCGATCTTTTGACATTTGGGGGAGTTGGAGATCTTGGAAAACACTTGGAGTGGAGGAATCGGAATGAAGCTTGTTGGATAGAATAAGCAAATGTCCTTGATACGTGATTGACGTAACCGTACTGGATTTGCTCTCTTTGGGGGAGTTGGGAGAGGGGTTCAGTGATTTGGCGAGTTTGGTGCTTCTTGACGTGCTAGGACGATGAAAATTGGTAGGTGTGTCAGGGAGCTGTACAAATTGACTTGATAAAGTCGTTTTCCCAGATTCGACCATCTGAGGGGCTGAAGGGAGAGGAAAAATTTGAAAAATTGAGGTATTTTTAACTTACGAGTGGGTAATCGAATCTTAATGAATTTTGATATTTAGAAGGATCTCGTGACTCAGAGCTCTTATTTCTAATCCTTACCAGCATTAAGCCTCTGATTTTCCTTTTAAAGCAATCTATTAATTCTTAGAATTTTGCTAGAGCTCATACCATATGAGCTCTTGGCTCTTGCCTCTTCCGACCTCGTCACAAGTGCCATATGAGGTCTTAGCTCTTGTTTTACAGTAGTGTTACTGCTTTAAACAATCCGAAAGAAAACCCAGGGATATTGTAATGTACTACCCTTGAGCAACGTCAACCTTGCTATCTCTGAGGAAAATGCTAATTGTCTAATGCTCATTCACAAAGGTCAACAGTTAATGCGGAGGAGATTCATCTTGCGTAAATATTGATTCATGAGTATTCTCCCAGATGTTGACAAGTGTCCATATTTCAGTTTTTAGTTTGGTGAGGTACATTTTAGAATTCAATGTGCCATAGCCTGCAGCATGAAAGGCTCTCCAGTCCTACCTGGACCCACTCCACACTCTACTGTTATTTAAGGTTCATTCTGAAATTTCGCTGAGCCAACAAGAGGCTCTTCATCTACCCAGTAATGATAGTTACGACGGTTCAGAACCCATTCATCTGAAATGCTGCTTTATCACCCAAAGAATTTTTTTAAGGACGTGGCCAGTCATCATAACAAGTCAATATAACCTCTGCAAAGCCCTTATGAGTGTTGCAGCATTTGTTAGAGACCAGTTGACAGTAATGCGACTTCCAAGTGCGCTGTTGAAACTCCGTCCCGAAGCAATGTTCGTATAGTATGAAAAGAGTAGCCACTATCCCTTGCCGCTAGCTGAATAAATTTTTTTGGCTCTGAGCAAAAATTTTTTAAAACTGTTTTTATTAACTCCGGTTTGCTGATGCTAAAGGTCAGCTGCCTTATTTAAAGTCTATTACTTAAGATGATTCTATGAGTTTCACGTTATGATTTCTGATTGTCAGAGCCACATTTTTGCATCGGTCTGAGCACGCATGGTCTACCACCATCTTTGAGCTTAAGCAACTGATTTCCAATTTTCGTAGCACGCCACCAAGCCGTGTATGCACTTTCATGAACTTTTCCTTTTATTTTAAGTTATTAATTACCTTGAAACAAAAAAAAAAACAGCTATTAAATTTCATATACAATGGAACATATGTTAAATATTTTTGATAAACATAGCTTTAATTACAAAAATAATAGTAAACATTTTTCATAAATATATATAAATATATATATATATATATATATATATATATATATATATATATATATATATATATATATATATTTATACATATATATATGTATATATATATTTTAAGAACTGAGTTTTCAATCATCTATTGGCAGTTCCTACCACGAAAATCAATAAAAGGCTGACAATATTTTATGTATGAAATTTAGGCCTGTCATTTTGTTTCTCGTCTGGAGCCATGATTGTTTTTTTTTCCATTTGGTCATTTTAAACCACCAAAGGATTGAGGATTTGTCTATAGGAGAATTGACACCAAATTTAGCTCTTCTGTCTGGTTAGACTATAGGCTCAAGGTAAAAAATCAATTCAAAACTATTGTAACTTTCATATAGTTTTTTTTTTTTTCATGCCTTTGTTCTTTCTGAGTCATTAATGTTAACGACTGTAATTTGGTTTGCCTTTGCCATGTTTCTTTGTTGCTCTTTGATTTATTTTTTCCTCTCTCGTTTGCTTTTTCTTTTGTCTGCTATAGTGACGACTTAATTCAACAGAATTAAATTTTACAATGCTCAACTGATATTTGATGGTCATCTAAGAAATTCACTTTTGTGGTTTTGTGTTATTTTCACCAGCTTTATATTTATGTCAAACCTTATTATAAGTCAAGCCTTATGTTACAATTGTAGTACTTTGCCCCTGTTGCTTGATCGAGTTTTCTTGTCGACGATTTAAAAAAAGAAGTTGTTTCACCACCCCAAAGAATTTGTCAACTACGTTGACTTAGAATTGTCAAAATTGACGTAGAATTGTCAAAGAATTGTCAACTACGTCAACTACGTTGACGTAGTTGAATTTGTCAACTACGTTTCAGCTCCTACTGGGTTTAATCATTACTATTTCTGCATGGTAACAATTCTATAATATTCGTTAAATTTTTTCGGATTGATATATGTTAAGTTAGGATGGCGTCACCGTGCGGTAGTATTGCCTCTGAAACCAGGAGATCAAATAAAAATGGCTTCGAGATATACTGCAAAATAACGTATAAAGCACTAAAAATAATGTAGTGGAAGAATGGATATAGTAGTTGGTTGTCCTCATTCCCACAATATGAAAATTACAGCTCTTGACCAATATTATTTGAAAGGACAACTCGCCTTTAAGACTGCTTGTTTCAATGTTGCTGGAAAAAAATGTTGTATTAACAAATGTTAAAACAAAAATGTCAAATGTTGTATTAACAACATTTGCTGTAGCGTTGTTTACATCATTTACAACCTCAGTTGTAGTGTGTAGCGTTGTTTGGCCAAGTACTTTTTCAAACTAATTCTTTCCTATTTATGTGATCAGTGAGACAGAGATATGTCGAACGACTTATCCTTCTTTTATATAGTGTATCTAAGACTAACCAGTGTTTTATTCTTAAATATCAGCGCAGATTATTGCCACAATGTTTCGATGAAGTGTTTGTGGCTGGTTGTGTTCTCCACGAACACTGTAACACACGAATATCTCAAATTACACACCCTCAGGTTGTAAGTCGAAAATCTTTTTTTTCTATTCGTCATGCTGGGCCAGGCTGTTATAATGTTTGACCAAGTGAGTTCTTAACGGATGAAACTGTAGCAAATTTTAGAACTAGGTTAAAATCTCCGTGTTATTCTGACTAAGTCACTAATCGTTGCATTTTGATCATCATTTGGGTTTTCTAGAAAGTGGTACTGAGAGAAAGGTAATAATTATAGTTTTTTTGGTTTTTAGAAGTATCACACCAAGTAGAGTGCGACAGAGTCTAATTTTTATATATTTTCGTTTTTTTGTGCCTGTTTTTTTTTTCTTTTTTTCTCTCTTTTGGGTGATGGCTATGTAAATGTTATATTTTTTTTTAAAGGGTTTTCAGTCAAAGCAAGTTCACTTCTGGCTTGAGATATATTTGTTTGTTTAGTGTAAATATAACTTGAAGTTAAGTCATCAAGTCAATATTGATGATTTTATTTTAAAATAAATTATACCATAGGTTTTAAGACATATTTTAGATTTTTTTTTACTGTTCTTTGCCTGCCATTGCTTTAATAAGTTTAGTTTTAAGCTCTTGAGTTGTTCACTCTTAATTTTTTGCTGAAACAATAACAGCAAGGGGTTGAAAACGTAAACGTAAAGAACCCGAAAAAATGTTGAGCAGCCTGCTCTTTGTTTATTACTAGCCCTCCCCCCGGCCAATGCTTGGACTCTGATTAATTAGAATAAAGGTTATTAAAAATTAGTAAGGGATAAAGGGATTAATAGAAGATGGACCATGAACTGGAACATGCTAGAAATCATTATATATGCCTTAATGTGAATTCTAATGCTAAACGTTGTCATATTTAATGGAATTATATATGTCATTGTGTTGCAAGAGCAACACTTCGGTTTTGTCGTGTTTTTTTGGTTTTTTTTTATTCCTAGCACCCTGATTTCAGCTTTTTCCTAGAAAGTAGTAAGGGTCTAACCTCTGTGGTTTTTACGGAAATTGTGGACCTTAGGCCGGATTGATGAATATGACTTTGTATTTTGGAAAGCTTCGTAGAACTCTTGCCTGGGGCCAAAAAGGATGGTTTTTGCTTGTCCCTGAGCCAAATAGTATGTGAAGTGAAGTGGAGTTTTATAGCTTATATCAGAGAGAACTATCTGAAGTTATGCAGTCAAGCTTTTGTTTCATCAAACCATGTTTGTGCTTTCGAGTGGAAAGCTCCGTTCTAGCAGGCGAGCAGACAGGCACCAGTTTCAAATTGAAGATGGACTAAAATCTATAACTGTTAAATATATGCGGCAGTTACCCGGCCCCACAGCCAATATATCATCTTTGAGTGAAAAATAGAAATTTTTTTAGAAACAAGTGGCATTTTCCCATGGGTTCGAAAGTGATGCCATCTATTGTTTCTACCCATTTCTGTGCGTGATTTCAGCTGAGTTTATCATTCGCTTTTTCGCACTTGGAATTGCAGTAGAGAAATGGTATCAGATGTGCCTCTTAAACTTTAAAAGTTTTCTCATTGCTAAAGAAATTAGAGTTTATCCTTTGCTCCTTTCTAAGTGATTACGTTAGAAACTTGGCCTATGGCAAAAAAGTCAACTTTTGAACTAAGACAGATAGATTTTTTTTTTGACGGCAGTCGATGGCTCTTGATGAGCTGATCAAAGTATATGTCATCCATTTTCTGGTAGAAAAATTCCTTCTTGAGATGTACCAGTTTGAAAGTTTAAAGGGGCTAACAACTTCAGTAGTAAGGTACACACTGAAACCAAGAATAGGCTGATACCAATTGTGAGACATATAGGGAAGCTTTAAGCAACAGTCGGCTGTTAGCTCATTGTGATCTTCGGATATGAGGGGTTCGCAACTTTTGCTAGTTGGTGTACCTATTATTTGTTTCCGGTGTATTCGATGGTAAGACCAATTTGGTTCCAGTGGTAAGACATGTAGGGGAATTGTTTATTTTAGGATCCTTACAGATTAACAACTTTAGCGTTTAATCGAAGCAAGGAAACAAAACCAAAGTGTTGCTCTCGCAACACATTGCTCGGCGAAGCCGAACAAACGTTCCCGCAAAACCTCACGTTGCCCATGCAACGTAGATCTAGTTTTAACTAAGGTTTATATAATCCAGAATTTTTATAACCTCTGAGATTTTAACAATAACGAAACAGAATAAAATAAAAAAATAAGTAGTAAATGATTTTTTCGTCCATCTTATTATTAATCTCCCATCTTTCATCTTACCTTATTTGTTTTATTTCTGTTTTGAATAGGAAGCCAATAAAGAAGGAGAGGGTCAGCAGTAAAAATAAATTACTTGCTTTAGACATTTAGATCTTAGGATTTCAGGGCCATTTGTGTCGCTCAAGTTTGCGAACAAACCTTTCTAGTCATTCCTCAGCTGGGCAACAACAAGTAAATTTTCCCGTTCTGAACTTAATGAAGTATTAAACTTTTAAAGTATCTTTTGTTCTGGTAACGGAGAGCTCAATTTAGGATCTTCTTGCCTTATTGTTGTAATTGCCTTCTATGCAACTATTCATTTCCTCAGCTGTTAAGAGGAGAATATCATGCATTTCAATTCATTTGTGAATATTAGCTATTTTCATGCTTTTATGGAAGTCCCTAAAATCAAGCGAAGGCTCTTATTCCTCTCTAAAATTGAGGTTAGTTCCTAAAGTCTCTTTTTTGCTTTGTTTAAAAGTTAGATCTCCCCAAGGCTATAAAAGTTGTGTGTTTCTAAAGTTTGACGTCAATAAATTTAATTTTTTTTTGTCATGCGTTACTATCAGCAGATTTTTTTTGAAAGCCTACAAAGCCAAATTTTTACTGTGAAAGAGCCGCTATCGAAGCTTAGGAATTCTGAAAAAATATTGCTGTGAGTTTATCAATTAAATTTCTGGATAATTCATATCGTTAAGAGTGGACGATGATGACTCAGGGACGGATGCTTAATTAATGCTTGGAGGGGCTACCGAAAAAATTTGGTTCCCCTTTTGGTGCTTTTACCCCTTTTGGTGCACATTTCGATGCTTCGTTTTCTTTGTTAACGGACATCTCGAGTCTTTAAAACCTTTGGACTTATTGCATAAGAATTTCAGATATGTTAGATATCGAATATTATTTAAAAATACTTTATAATCTTCCTTTTCTGGATGTTCTTCTTTTAAAAAATGTAAGTGCGGATGATGTAAAATAAGAGTGATATTTGGATAAGGGAGCACAAATCATCAAAATTGAAGATTCCTATTGGAATAATATGAGGCTTTCACTAAGCCCCTTGCTCTCTAAAATGGATTTTAGTCTCTAAGGTTCTTTTTTTTTCCTTTCTTTAAAAGTTGGATTTACTCAAGGCTACTAAAAGTTTTGTGTTGACTAAAATTGTCGATATTTTTCTTTCTAATTCAGTTTCTCGGATTTTTTTTTCGTCTAAGATAAAAGCGATTTTTTAGGCTACATCGTTTCTGCCTCGACAAAGTATTCGGGCTAAAAGCCAAACTAAGTGACCCTCCTTTTCCTCCGGATAAGTTAGCTAACAGGTGATAGAGTTCAGTTGGCTTATTAATTAGGGGACGCTTTGCTGGGTGCCCTTCTGTTGCATATAAAGAGAAAAGGAATCTACTGTGGGCTTATACGGAGACAGTGGCTCCAAAGGAAAGCGCGAAGTACTAAAGATTTGATATATTACAGTTTATCTTATTGAATATTAAAAACAGTTTCTAATTATGATAGTTCTCCTATCTTGAACAGCCTTCTCTATATCTACTTCTTTACCAGTCGCATCTGAATATATGTAGCATTTTTTTGCAGATAAAAGGGTTTGCCTTTTAAGTGTTATTTGGGATAAGAATGGGAAAATATAAATTCAAGAAGGCTTAGTTAGAAGACAACAATGTGACAGAACAGCAAATGAAATTGTGAGATTTGTTTGTTTTCTAATTCAGTTATTGTAACTTAATGCTTGTCTGCCATAAGGGGTCTTATGTTTCACCACAGTATTTCAGAACTATCGATCACAAAAGGCTGTAGAAGTAAAGTTCAAGCCAAATCAGCATTGGTCTCAGTGCTACCTCTGTCAAAAAAGTAACGGCTAAACTGTCAGCATCTGGGTCCTTATGTTGTCAGAGTGTAAACCAAAGTAGTGGAAATAGTATGAGCATTGACAATGATTGAATTTAACTATCTGGGAAACTCTGCTGGTGGGATTAGGGACTTCTTTGGATTGAAAACAAAAAACAAAAACACATTGATCAAGAAGCTCCTTCTTTGGGTTAACCGTGTTGCTTGTTTATTAACTCAAGCTATAGGACCCCATATTTCCAGGTGTATCCTTGGTCAAATCTGTGTATTGTCAATCTTGGTAAGATCTTGTCAATCTGTCAAATCTTGGTCAATCTGTGTATCCCCAGCTGTAACATTGGTGAAAAAGCTTATTCTTTGGGTTAACCAAGTTGCTTGTTTATTAAATCAAGCTATTGGACCCCATATTTCCAGGTGTATCCTTGGTCAAATCTGTGTATTGTCAATCCTGGTCAAATCTTGTCAATCTGTCAAATCTTGGTCAATCTGCGTATTCTCAGGTGTAACATTGATCAAAAATCTTCTTCTTTGGGTTAACCAAGTTGTTTGTTTATTAACTCAAGCTATTGGACCCCATATTTCTAGGTGTATCCTTGGTGAAATCTGTGTATTGTCAATCTTGGTCAGATCTTGTCAATCTGTCAAATCTTGGTCAATCTGTGTATCCCCAGCTGTAACATTGGTAAAAAAGCTTCTTCTTTGGGTTAACCAAATTGTTTGTTTATTAAATCAAGCTATTGGACCCCATATTTCCAGGTGTATCCTTGGTCAAATCTGTGTATTGTCAATCTTGGTCAAATCTTGTCAATCTGTCAAATCTTGACCAATCTGTGTATCCCCAGGTGTAAAATTCGTCAAAAAGCTTCTTCTTTGGGTTAACCAAGTTTTTTGTTTATTAACTCAAGCTATTGGACCCCATATTTCCAGGTGTATCCTTGGTTAAATCTGTGTATTGTCAATCTTGGTCAAATCTTGTCAATCTGTCAAATCTTGATCAATCTGTGTATCTCCAGGTGTAACATTGGTCAGAAAGCTCCTTATTTGGGTTAACCACGCTGTTTGTTTATTAACTCAAGCTATTGGACCCCATATTTCCAGGTGTATCCTTGATGTAATTAAGCTCAGGAAAATAGAACCTAGGTAAGGGCTAGTGAGAATCCTATTTTGGTCTTTAAAGATTAAACGAACTGTAGAAAGACTTCATAAGATGTCTTTTCTCATAACACTTGGTCAAATCAGAAATTGTCAGAAGAATCAGTGATGGTGGGTCGCCAATGTCTAAATATTCTCTTTTTAGCATCAAGCTAAAATGGTCTGAATGTTAAAAAAAATACACATTTTCTGCTGATAGAGTGATAAATACAAATTGAAGAGCATTAAATGTCTACTTGGTTATGGTACTTGCAAGATATATTTGGTATGCAATACTTTTTTTAAAGGTTTGTAGGAAATTGGCGCGACTTGTGCTCAAGGCTATGGAGTCGGAGTTTTAGTAGATTTTTGTTGAATGTTGTCAGAGTTGAAGTCGATGTATTGAAAATGTCTGGAGTCTGAGTTGGTTATAACTAATAAAATCTAGTTAAATGAAGCTTTAAAACAAGGCTTTGGAGTCGGATTTGGAGTGGGAGTTTTAATAATTTTCTTTGAATTGATTTGAAGTTGGACTTGGTATATTGAAAATGTCTGAAGTCTGAGTTGGAATCGGTATATTGAAAATGTCTGAAGTCGGAGTTGGAGTCGGTATAATAAAAATGTCTGAAGGCGGAGTCGGAGTCGTTTATAACTTATAACCGATTTCACAGTTCTGCTTGTGCTGATCTGATTACCGAATTTTACTACTTTTTTCTTCCGTAAGGCCTTCTGAAACCGAATCTTGGGTCTGATATAGTCCCTCAAGAGGTACTTTTTTCAAATGCTTTGGCCTTTAAACCCGTGGCATCCCCATATTCTCCTTGTTTTAGAACTTTAGCATTACAGACTATGTCAAATTATTTAGTATTAAGTTACCTACTTGGTACAGTTGTCATAAGCGCTAAAACATTTTTCTGGCTTATCATCTAAATTTCAAATTGGCAATGTTGATATATCGTAGTTATATGGACAGGGAATAATTTCTATTCTTCCACACGTTTTAAGTTAGCTTAAGGCGAATATATTATGTCCAGTTTGGTCTGATTACCGAATTTTACTACTTTTTTCTTCCGTAAGGCCTCCTGAAACCGAAACTTGAGTCTGAGATAGTCCCTTGAGAGGTACTTTTTTCAAAGCTTCGGCCTTTAAACCCGTGGCATCTCTATATTCTTCTTTTTTTTAGAACTCTAGCATCAGAGACTCTGTCAAACCATCAGTGTTAAGTTACCTACCTACTTGATACAATTGTCGCAAGTGCTAAAAAAAAATTCCTGGCTAATGATCTAAATTTCAAATCGGCAATGTTCATATATCATAGTTACATGGGCTGGGAGTAATTTCCATTCTTCCACATGTTTTAAGTTAGCTTAAGACGAATTTATTGTGTCCAATTTATAACTCTCTCAGTTCAATTCCTTGATTATGGTTCATCCGTCAAGATTTCTGACATCACTCTCTTGGTTGAATGACTATTTTGTGCTTCAGGATAAGCACGGGCTTGAATAAATGTTGACCTAACCACCTCCCTATAATAACATACAGGCTCATCAGATGTTAATTTGTCAATTTTGATGCATGGAATTCAAAACAAAGGAATATAGTAATGACACAGTTACATTTCCCAGTCTTACGGTTGCAGTTTCGTAATTTGTGGAGTGATCGTGTATTATTATATTCTTTTAGTAGTGAAAAAAAAGATTAAGTGTAACCAGGGGTGCAGCTAAGGTAGGCGGCTCCCCCCTTTCTTAGCTCCTTTGGGGGTATTTGGCGTCTTGATTTAACTTATGTGTCCGCACTTTTCGGCACACTGGATGATTTTGTCAGGACATTCTTTATATCCTCTATCCAAACTCGAAATCCTAGCTTTGCCCCCGGGTGTAACTGATACCCTATTCAATATAGCTGTTGTAAAATAAAGGGAGCGGGTATAGTTGTTGGATGCAGAGAGGAATCTTGAGGAGGAGAATTTTTCTACTTTTATTTAATAAGTACAGTGCACAGAACACCAACTTTTAAGAAAGGTAGACAGAGAGGTGGAAATTAGAAGATGAAGAAAATGTAACTTGAGATTAGTTATGGGAATCACCAAATAATGTACGATTTTGCCCACTAGTGTAAGCTGAAAGAACCCTCTTCTGTAAATTCTTTTCAAACGTGAGCAGCGGAGAAAGTTCCTTTACTAATTTAGACGATTTGTATTTATTCAGAATGAGAGGAGGTTTATACCTCTTGCTTATTCTTAGTCTCTCAATCTCAGCAATATTAATGTTGAGGGGAGCAGATACAAATTCCTAAATACTGCTCGGGTTTTCGAGCTTAAAACCACGCAATGAACTTGGAAGGGCTCTGCAGAAGGCATAACCTTTATTTTTGGTGTGATTAACTTACAAAAAAACTTCAAGACCATGAAACATTTCCACCCTAAATCATCATAAGAAATGACAGTTGTAGGCGAGTAATCAGACGGTTACATTTTACATTGTTGTCTTTTTTTTGTTATTAACCAATTCCATAATTTAATTTCCTTGACTGAAATATACATGCATAAAGGAGGGGGGCTTCCCTGATGTTGGTCCGAAGGACTTCCCATGGAAGAATTCGAAAATGTGTCCTGGGAATACATTTTTTGTGTTTTTAATTACCCCTCCCATCGGGAAATACTTTCTGACCCTTGCTCCCAGGGTAAGACTGTGTGCACATATGCATCGGAGTGTTTTGCTATTTTACTGACGAATAAATTATCCTCTGTAAATGAGCAATAGACAAGGCCCCCCCTCCCGAAATGTTGGTCCGACTCGTAAAAACGTAATAAAAATGAATATAAATAAATTTTTGATGCGTTTTTAATGTTTTTGTTTAAGTCATTAGCTATTAGCGTTTCATTGTAAGCGTTTCATCTCGATTCGTTAACATTTTTTGAAATCTGTTATGACAGTTTCAAACCAAGTGTTATTGAGCAGTTAGACAGAATCCCATCTACAAAATAATGTGAAATGGACATCATCAGGTTGAGTAGGTTATTATTGTTTTATTTGGGCTGGAAGCAGTACTTGGAAACGCAAGGAAACTGAAATACAGATACGAGACTCTATTGTTTATCCTGTGATTGACATATTTATAGAAGACTTTTTTTTACGGTAATGACTTTCATTAGAATGTTCTAAAACACAACAACTTATATTTAAACTTTTTTGTGACAGTTTTTTCTTCTTGTACATTAAAAGGGTGGCTACACAGCGGTGCTACTGCTATTACAACTGCAAACTGGTTGTGACCTTAACCCCAACCGCGTAGAAGCACTCCTCCATCCCACCCTAAGGTACTTCTCAAGAAATTCTCAAAGGATTCATAACCGTTTTATATTTTCCCTCAGCCTTTTTCTTACCATAAGTTTAGTCATTCCAGGCTTACGATCTCTTCTGATCTGAAAGATATGCCCAAGGGACTTAATCCGCTATTTAAGGGGTTGATCATTTTGTTAATAAGGTGCCGCTCTTGGCCTCTCATCTCCACCCTTTATGTCTAAAATTATCGATAAACCACTCCAACCTTTGGCATATCTTCCTGTTTTGTTTTTCATCTCCATGATTCTGTGTATTCATTATTGTGTGACAGAAAAGTGTTGAGGCTAATTTTTTAGTTATTGGAGTTACTATTTTTTTCAGACATCACTGTTATTTCCTTCAAAGCAGCTCCCTAGGGCAGCTAAACGCCGGTGTACACGGTGTTCCCACCGTTTCTAGCAGCCCTGATAGTCTTCAACGGGTATGGTCTTCAGCATGTCCTTTACGCTGTTTTGGATGTTTTCTGAAGTCTCTGAATGACATCCTTCGAGTAATTTTTTTTTCCGTTTACAATAAAAGGAAAAGGTTACACGAACTGATGTCAGGTGAATAGGGGGCCCGGGAACTAGACGGTTGCCAATTGACATAAAATCGTTTTTTTGAGAGGAGAGTGCTATAGGGTGGGTTATCGTGATGAACCATCCATTTGTTTGCAATTTTTGGTCTCGCACGAAAGACTTTTATCTAAGCTTTTCAAGGACGTCTTTATAAAAATAAACTTGGTTCACAGTTTTTCCTGGAGGAACAAACTCTTCGTGGAAGATTCCCATTTTTTCAAAAACAAAAAACAACTCAGCATTGTTTGTCGAAAATGAAGGCCTCTCTGAATGGTGTTCATCTTCATTGTGCCTTCCAAATAGGATTTGTGAAAGCGAAAATCTTTAGCTCGGGATAAAGAACGTTCTCCATAAGCATGTTATAAATTTTTTATTGCCACACTTGCTTATTCTCTAAGCTTAACACAAAATGTAATGGCGCAACGTGGCTCCTAATTCTGCTCTTCCATTTTGCGTGATCCACAACCAAGAAATAGCATTCGCAAAAAACCGCTAATAGCATTCGCAAAAAAGTATCGAACAGTGTTTCCACTTTTCTTTTCAAACAATCGGTCAAACCTTGGCGATTTTCTAGATGGCTCTCAGGAGTTGGCAGAATTTTCATTAAATATGTTTTTTCTTTTTTTATGTTTTTGGAGGTGTTCTAGTGATTTGCGAATAAGGTACCACATTCTAAAAGTTCTGACAGCAGATCTACAGGTGTCAGATGTGATTCCGGAAAGAAAAACGGGATTTCGTCGATCAGTTTCGTCAAACTTGACAAAGGGAAGCAGCTAGAAGCTCGAAAAAATAATGAAATGTATTTGATTTTGAAACTACGTGTAGTCGTATATCATTCAGACTTTAAAAGCTGTTTAATTCAGACGTTTCTCTTTATCAACCCCTAGTTTTTCTCACCCTTCGAGGCTCCACACGACAGCCGGCAAAGTTCAGGACGTTGACATAAATTCGAAATGTGTCCAGTCCGGACAAATTCCAGACACCAGGCCTTTAACCATTTAGTCTGAATTAAGCGGATAACCATTTTTTTTTTACCACCATCCCCAAACAGTCATTCACGAATGATAAAGGGAAAACACAAAGTCGCAGCTCATTAATATTCACCTAACTGCAAATAATTATAAAAATTAACACAACTTTCAAATGAATTTACTGCTTTACGTTCATTACAACAAAGGAGTATCTACCTTAATTTTGGCCATCCATCTCCTACTGCTGTCTAAAACGGCTGAAAAACAGAGTTTCATCATCCGTTTTTCGTTTTGCTATTATGTTTTTTGTATTGTATTGTGAATTAATTAATTAAATTAAAGAATTTGAATAACCTGTCGTTTCGCTGTCATGCTAAAAATTAAGGTAGGAAAATCGGCGAAAACGGAGGGCTTAAATGGAAGGGGAAAACGGTGTTTTGCTCTGAAAAACGAACAAGAAAGGCTATACGCGAAGGACATAAAACGCGAGATGAACGACAAAAATGAACGCATCTGATTGTATCTACTGCATGGCTTTTTATGTGAACAATTCACTCTGATCACGTAGTAACACAGTTGCAATGGCAGACGCCGTTATTCCTCTTAGCCTCTTTCTCAGGGGTTGGCCAACCGTCAGTGCGTCTGCGGTAACTCCGACTCGTTCATTCCAAGTTTCGTCTGAATTTTGGAAGCCAAAGTTCCCGTTTCCAAACGATTTCTCCTGTCTTTCTTTACTCTTTTGAGAGACCACCCTGGCAACGAGTAGCGTCTTAAATAAGGAGCAATAGTGGGCGGGTTTAGTGACTTATCGTTTTTGGGTTCAATAAAACTAACCCCCTCATAGGTATCATCGTCAAAACTGAACCTTTTCTGTATCTGAATGATAATCTCTATAAAAATCTCGAGCTGACAAATACATTGTTTCAGTTTCGGCTTTCAGCTTTTTCCTTTTGTAGTCTGGCTGATCACTAGTTTCCGTGTCACTGGTCAACTTGGCAATTTCTTCTGCCGCATTTAAGCCAAGGTAAATATTTTTCAGAGGCAGGTGCTGCGAAATATTTTCAGGGTCAATAGTTATTCCCTTTTCTTGAACATACTTGGTGGTCATGGAATTTAGCGACGAAGTCTTTACAAGTTTCACTGTCTCTTCTTTCAAAACATGAAACAGTAGAGCATCTGCTTGGAACATCGTATTAAACTCTATTAATAGTCCAAGGATGTACTCCGTAAACATTATTATGACTGTCGCAGGCAGGTTTTTGTATCACAAGCTCATTTCCACATGTGAAGTCCTCAAATGCCAAATTCTTGAAATAAAGCTTCGGGGGTATCTAAAGCTGAAGTATCCGTCTCACACAGGCATGAATTGAGAGCCATCTTGTTTGTTCAGGTGTAAAAATTTTCAGCCGGTCCATATTGCAAAAGTCCTGGAGCTCTCCAAAAGCGCTGAATAGTTTTGCCCTAATTCACAAAATGATTATAAATCGTCCTGCATAGATCTCTTTAAGTTTTCGGAAGCTTTTTATATGCATAAGATGCCACAAGATGGATCTTATGGCAAATACACTTCGCGACAGTAACTCAAAGGTAGGTTTCCTTTACAAGTGAAGAAACAGCGATGGGCCCATCATAACGCTTGCAGTGTTACCGCAGAAACCAATTCAATTGGTCAGTGGAACTCTCTTCCCAAGATCTGCAGAGAGTTCCTAAGTTTTTGCAACAGCATTTCCGCAGTTCCGTTGGGATATTCCATAAGGTCTATTAAATTCTCGTTTAGATGCTTTACCTGACTTTAGACATTTTTTGCCTGCCATTCCACGCAAATTAACGGTCCTGTGCCAATGTTAAATTCTTGGTCAACCTGCCTGAGACTCTAGGCAGGCATGACTCGCTAAAAGATAATAAACAAATATTAGTTCAATAAGAGAGGCACACTTATTCCCACCGTTTATCCGTGCCATTAATCAAACACTTGGAAAACTATTGGTTCTATCACTATCTTAGCTCTATAACTATCTACCTTGGTTCTGCTACGCTAGGAATAACGCATGGACGCATAATAGATAGACATATCTATTAACAAATGAACTAACATTATTTTTATACAATTCTAATAAGGGGTGGGGGATTAATGCCAGAATTGCCTCTCATCTGTCTTGGCTTTTTCTACTATTATCCAGGACTTGATGCCCAGAACTATTCAATTTTAATTCAAACACAGATGACCAATTGTTTAGCTGTTGCAACATCAGTTGTCTCGTCAATTGTGATCGAAAAAGGGTTCGGTTCTTTTTCAGGGACTCCACCAGCAGGTCCTCGTATTATACTGACATGCCCTGGTGACCTATGTTTATCTCTTTCTGCTTACCCAGTCTTACTTTATCAGTAACATACTTAAGTGGCATATTTTTCAGCAATGGGACTAATTTTTCAACCAGCAAAAATGGTAAATTGTTGTCAATAAGAAATGCTGCAATTTTGGCTCCTGTATCTTGTACTACATCGTTTGATACAAACCCCGGGGACTGAGTTACAGGCTTCGGAATTGAATTTAAAGCTTTGAGGCTATTCTTGTGTTGTTCTATCCGGGAATGTTTTCTCAAACCTGTCTACCCTTCTTTATATGAAATTTTGATTGAGCATATCGAGCTCCAAGCCGATTCTTCATTAGATTTCTTTGTTAACCATCCAGAAAATTCTTTCTCGTTCTCCCATTCCTTTAAATATTTTTGTTTATATTCTTTTTCCCTTTCTCAGTGTCAACAGATGAACCTCTTGTCTTTATTATTTCACATACATCATTTGAGTCTGACAAGTTTTCTTCTAAATCCATCTTACCTCAGATCTAAGAGAGGTATGACTAAGAAAGAGAGACTAAAGTGAAAACTTATCTGATGTTAAATAAGCCCACAAAGAGGGCGTTCCATTTTCTGAAAAGCACTAAGATGAAGGAAGCTGCTTTTTAAAATTTCGAAAATTTATTGTCCATCTTCAATCTGGAAGTACAACTGGCACTAATCAGAAGCTTAGCTTACACTACTATTGATCATAATTTATGTTGTAAAAAGAAAAAAAAAGAACAAAGAATTTTCATGAGAAAGAAAATAGTAAAGAAGTAAAACAATATACGAAAAAACTCAACAAACACCATCACTCACCTGTCTAGTAACAGAAACAAGGTACCCTATGTTGCCCGAACGCCCAGAGGGAATATAATAAATTCTGTGAATATATTTGTTCATTTAGGATTAACCTAGGGTGAACTCGTCAGTACCAGAGAAGATGGCAATCAGGAAATTCCAAGAAAAATTTTATTCTAGATAAAAACACTTGAGTTTAATATTTGAAATTTCTGCAAAGCTGTCCTAAATAGCTCAATAAACAATTATCAAATTTCCTGGGAGCTTTTGGGAAATACAGAGGTATTAATATCCAAAGACAAACATCGTTCATTGACTTAGACTAGTAGTTTCAAGAAAATACAAACCACCCTAGCATACAATGCCAGCTAAAGAAGAATCTTGTAACTAAAATAAGTTTCAAATTCTCTTAATTATACAGGAAGAGGACTGTTAACGGAAAATGTGAACCTAAGTAAACTAACATTGTGAACCAGTCAGCACGAATTCCTAGATTCTACTAGAATGCTGAAAAAATTCGAGTTTTTGTGGCCAGTACTCTTCTGGCGCTCACGCTGGGTATGACCAGGTCAAAATGTTGCTTTCCAACTATACAAAACTGCTGTGGCAACATGTTTAGTTGTCTGCCCAACTTTGTGCTTAAATTTTCTTCATCACATCACATGTGCCTACAAATCTGTGTGAGCAGCAAAAATAAAGCAAAAGTGTGACTAGAAGCCTGTTTATGATCTGTTTTGTTAATTCTTAACATTTTTAGTCATATATCTTGGAGAGTAGGGTTACTCCTTAACGTGCCAAGTAACTGTTTACTTTGCACATATGGCAATAGTCCCCTTCCTGTAGAATTCTAGAGCTGGTACAGGTCAGAGGATGTTCATTTATTCCATTAGAAACTCGTTCGCCCTAACCTAGGGAGGTGGGTTGATAACCCAGGTGAGTATTTATAGTTTTTGGGTTGAGATCGCCATCTGTTCAGTTCAGTTCAAGTGTTGGGATAAGTTGGGACCTGGAGCCACCTGCAAAACCAAAGGAGCAGAATACAATTACCAATTACAGGAGTGCTATGTGGGTTATTGTAGCTTTTGAGTTTGTAACTGACAAACTAAGAGTGAAAATACAACCAAACCCATAAGATTGGGGCGATAGATTTTCTTCAAGCCATCCATTGCCTTCTGTTCTACGGAGCAACCGCAGACAGAGTCTAATTTTTGTCATATTTCTTTCAATTTTTAGTGACTTTGAACCACTTTTAACTTACTGATCAGCTGGACCCCTATAGTACTAGTTCCCGTCTAGTTCCATTCTTCTTGGTGCAAGCCGACACCTGTTGCTAGTTTATGACTTGAAATAATACAAACCTTGAAGGCGTTTAAACGATCAAAAACAGAAAATCAATGCAACCACTCTGGAATGGATTGTGGGCTATGCTTAATATATTTGTCAAAAAATTCAAATCGTGCTTCTTTCAAATCGTGCTTCCTCAACTGCCTGTGACATGGCTGCGTTCCTTTGCCCCAGAAAAAGTCCCTGAAAGACCACAGACAATCGCCTTATAAAAAAACAACAAAGAATGACCACAAAGTAATATTTTTCATGGATTAAGTTTTTGGAGATTTTCCTTAGTTTCGATATCTTCTTTTTTTTTGTTGGGAGATGGATTAGAAATTCGGTAGATCTCTGGAAAAATCGGTAGAATTGAAAACAGTGGTAGTGGACGAAAGGAGCTGAAAGTCGCAATGAGCTATGGACATGTACTGGTATACGTGTTCTATAATGGGCGTCAACGCAGCGTAAACAGATCCAGGGGCGGATCTAGAGCAAAAACTTGGGAGAGGCCCAATGTGACAAGTTGCCAATGGGCGAACTCATGGGGGGGGGGTTATTGTGACAAATATGCCAATAATTGACCAAATTGACAAATTTATTCTAATAAAAACAGTAAAAAAGAGAAAAAACAAAGAATGTGGGCGCCAGAAAAAATCTTGGGGGTTCGAGGTCTATCCTGCACCCCGGGATCCGCCACTGACCAGATCGCTTGCACCGTTGCCAGTCTCGTTACTTTTCTGCCTTAAGATGTAGCTTTGCACCTTGTTGAGGGAACTTGACTACAATAGAAACACCCAATCTCTTCTCCTCTTGGCATAGAATTCAAGTTACTATGAATTCTGGATAAAATAAACATCCCTGTATATAATAATAGTTAGAAGACCAGAGTCTAAGCTTTTTCTTTTCAATCTAGACACAGGAATCTGCCATCTTTATAATACAAAAGTAATAGAATTGTTTTCCAAAATTTCGGAAAATATTTCCTCATCAGTAATATCACTGAGTTCTGAAATTCTTATGACATCCCCCAGTTCATCAGGTATCTTTTCAAAATCTCCTGTAACATCTTTCACCAAAGGTAAGAACCTATAGATGAGACTATGGTGTAGTAATGTAAGCGGATTAATGGAGAGCTATTATTTGTTGGGATTGTGAAATCATACCTTAGAAAACATTTTAATTGAAAACCAAGGTTTTGATTAGAATCGGTGAACAACTTTTTATGGTTACGATAACAATTGAAATGCTCGAAAGAAAGAGCTCTATGAAATGTTTCCGTGACAGTTTTCTCTTTTCAAACAGTTCGTGGTAACGAACTGCAGCAAGGAGCGACTCGGCTTAAAAGGAACCAAAACTCTAAAAAACTGAAGTTTTATTACAATAGTTACATCAAAAAGAAGCGCATTTTAATGCTGATTGTAAATATATAAGTTTCATTAAGTTTAGAATTACCCATCAAAAGTTACGAGCTTGAAAAAATTGAGAGGGTTTATGCGGGTTGAACTTTCCAGGGAGAAATTTGTAATGGGGAGGAAAATTTCCATGAAGGGGGCGCATTCTTTTTTAGCATTCTTCTCAAAGAACAATGAAAAGGTAAATATGAAAAGTTTTTTCAACCGAAAGTAAGGAGCAGCATTAAAACATACGAGTTTAGAAGTTCTTTACGTAAGTTAATTCGTAAGTTACGTATATTTTTACCAATAAAAACGTTTGCGAAAAATTAAAATTCCTAGTTACCTTTTTAAATAACCAAAAAATTGGAGGGTAACTAGGCCTACTCCCCGCTCCTTTTTTCTCAAGATAGTCAGACCAAAACTATGAAAAAGCCATTTAGCCATAAAAATAAGTTAATATGCAAATTTCGTTTTAATTATTCATGTGCGAAGAGCCAAAATCAGAACATGCATTAATTCAAAAACGTTCAGAAATTAAATAAAAAAACAAGTTTTTTAACTGAAAGTAAGAAGCGATATTAAAACTTAAAACGAACAGAAATTACTCCGCATATGAAAGGGGCTGTTCCCCCCTCAACGCCCCGCTCTTTATGCTAAAGTTTGACTCTTTCTCTCAACTCTACTTTTTAAAACAATAAAAAATGTTCCTTACTTTCAGTTTAAAAACTTGTTTTTTTTATTTAATTTTAAGAAAAAAGAGAGCCATAGTGTTAAGTTTTAGCTATGATTTTGTTTTTCATGACGCAAAACTTAAAATATTCAAATATCTTCAAAATGCCACGTCATGATATGGAGGAGGGATAATAAGACGATTCCAAATAAGAGTAAAATTTACATTAACCTCAGAGGGGGATTAAAGAGCAAAACAAAGCATACTACAACATAATGCACCCCTTTAGCACCCAACTACTTTCTTAACAAACATCAATTAACCACTTCCTTAACAAACATCAATCAAAATAAAATAGAATTTAATCATTAAAATCGTAAAATCATCAGGTATCAGATGAATCCACGGTATCGGACGAATCAGGTATTAGAGGGATAATCAGACGAATCCACAAAATAAAACAAAAAACTACTTACATTAACCTTAGAAGAGGTTTAAAAAACAAAACAAAGCATACCACAACATCGACTGCCCTCTTACCACTGACGTAACACTCATTTACTCCCTTAACAAACATCAATATAATCTAATTTCTTAGACCACACTGCTTTTCCATTTACGAAATATTAAGCAAGAAAAAAAGTGTTTTAATGTCAATAAAGCAGTGAACAAAAAACAAAAACAAAACAACACTTTAATTAAAAAATATTCCGAATATTTATGCCCCACGTCCGAGAGCCTTTCTCAACGGAAAAAAACCCGGAAGGAACGAAAAAAAAATGTTTTAAAAATAAGACACTGAAAAAAATACGACAACTAAACACGCGAAGAAGAAGAAAAATAAATAAATAAGTATAACTAACATTATAAACAAGCTTCCAGTACGTTTGTTTCTAATGTGAGTTGTTCTTATTTATTTAATAAATTTGTGCAAAGCAATTTAGAAACAGGTTTCTTTTTCCGTTTAAGGTTGAATTTTAGTGACTTTTTTTTATATCTAATATAAAATGTTATTTCTGTAGTTTCGGTTGTCAAACCGGGTATTATTTTATTTTCTTTCAAATATTATGGATTCATCAATCAAGATACAGAAGGTCTGAGATCAATCATATCTAAAACATTTAAAGCCAAACTGGCTTACCGTGACAAGGCAAAGAGAGAAAAATATCTTCAGGAAAAAATTAATAGAAACAATACCAACGAAAACGAATTCACAACTTTGTCGACTTTTTTTTGTGTGTTGTTTTTTAAAAACATTTTTTGTTGTTGCTATTTTTCCGTTGAAAAAGGCTTCCAGACTTGGGGCCGAAATATTGGGAATATTTTTTTAACTAAAATAATGTTTGTTTTATTTTTTGTTCACTGCTTTATTGAAATTAAAACCTGTTTTTTCTTGCTTAATTTTTTGATCTATCTATTGTATATATCCTGTCAATTTAATCAATAAAATCCCACGTAGAAAACAATCCATTTTCAACAGCCTTTTAAATACACTTACATCATATCTACTTTTAATATCCCCATTTAACGGGCTTCCAATGTAACAGCTTGTTATGGCCTTTGAGAGCAGCTTTAATTTTTACCTATATTTTTATATAACTAGTAAAAATTTGTAAAATAAACTGACAATGAGAACTTTTGATAATTTGGTAAAAGCAAAGAAAAATAAACCAAAAGAAAGAGAAGATTGATTAGGCTCTATGTTCTTCTGTAAGTGAATAAATCAGTCTTAAAACATGTTTTGGCTGAGTGGGTAAATTTTGACTAATTTTTAAACGTACCTAGGTAATTTGCATGATTGCCATGCTAGTTACTCATAGGTATGAGTTGTCATGTTGTGCAGTTTGTGCAAAATTTTGTATCTTTCTATACGAGCTGGGCAGTATTGCCGTTGTGACATCTAAAGTTTAGCTGTTGCCCGTGGCTGCTATTTAATAGATATTGTTATTTTTATTATCAAATTATCAAATATTGTTGATTAGAGGAAAAAAAATTGTGCAAAGCAATTTTAGATAGTTATTTCTTTATTTAGATAGTTATTTCTTTAGTTTCGGTTATCAGTTCTCAGGTTATCAGAAAGCAGGTCTTCGCCAAATGGGGTAGTAAGAAGATTTAAGGGAAATTGGAACTGGGAGTGTGTAAAAAGGGAGTATTTTAATATATTGAGATGAATGAGGAGCTTGCGAAGCTGTGATGGGCTCAGGTGGCTAGGTGCTGCGGTTAGTTGTCAGAAGTAGTTGTAGTAGATATAGAATTATGTTGTAAAATGGACTGACAGTAAACGAAATTAGGATTACTACAGTTTAAGATGTAAAATGGACTGACAGTAGACGAAAAGGATTACTTCTGGATTAGTTAAATTTGGCTGGACCACCGTCTCCAATTTCTTAACCATAGTCAGTAGTTGTAAGGTTTGTTCAATAAAATTGTATACATTGTGAGAAAATAATAGTAATAAAAAAGCATTTTTTTCATTAAAGAAGAGTTTAAAGAAGAAGTTTTTAAGTTTGACACCTTGAAAATTTTGTTTTGTCAGATAAAGTAATATTGAAAGTTATCTAGCTGTGAAAGACAGCGAGGAAAACGGGAAATGATAGCGTTTAGTCTACATGAAATAGGGCCAAACAATTGACTGCTTAATTGTCTATGAGCCGATTCTTCACTCCAAATTTTTCCGCTATTTTTGAAAAAAGAGCAAATTCTTAGATCACTGTGACTGATATGTAGTTCTTGGAAGGCACCACAGGGTTATTGTGCTTTCTTTTTTTATTTCTTTTTTTTTGTAGTAACTATCAAACAGTTCGTGGTAACGAACTGTAGTAAGGAGCGACCCGGCTCAATAGTAACCAAAACTCTAAAAAATGGAATTTTGATACCAATACTTACATCAAAAGAATAGCATTTTAATGCTGATTTTAAATATATAAGTTTCATCAAGTTTAGTCTTACCCATCAAAAGTGACGAGCCTGAGAAAATTTGCGTAATTTTAGAAAATAGGGGGAAACGCCCCCTAGAAGTCATAGAATCTTGACGAAAATCACACCATCAGATTCAGCGTATCAGAGAACCCTACTGTAGAAGTTTCAAGCTCCTATCTACAAAAATGTGGAATTTTGTATTTTTTGCCAGAAGGCAGATCACAGATGCGTGTTTATTTGTTTTTTGTTGTTTTTTTTTGTTTTTTTTTCCAGGGGTGATCGTATCGACCCAGTTGTCCTAGAATGTTGCAAGAGGGCTCATTCTAACGGAAATGAAAAGTTCTAGTGCCCTTTTTAAGTGACAAAAAAAAGTGTCCCACGCTAATTATTTTACCAAAGTCAACGGATCTAAATTCTGAGATAGCCATTTTATTCAGCGTAGTCGAAAAACCTTATAACTATGTCTTTGGGGACGACTTACTCCCCCACAGTCCCCGTGGGAGGGACAACAAGTTACAAACTTTGACCAGTGCTTACATATAGTAATGGTTATTGGGAAGTGTACAGGCGTTTTCAGAAGGATTTTTTTTTGGTTGGGGAGGGGTTGAGAAGAGGGGGATATTCTGGGGGAACTTTCCATCGATAGTTTGTCATGGGGGAAGAAAATCTCCATGAAAGGAGCGCAGGAGGAGGATTTACTAGCATTTAAAAAAAAAAAATTATGAAAAAATAAATATGAAAAAGTTCTTTCAGCTGGAAGTAAGGAGCAGCATTAAAACTTAAAACAAACAGAAATTATTACACATTTGAGGGGCTCACCTCCTCCTAATACCTCGCTCTTTACGCTAAAGTATTTTTAGTAATTTCAACTATTTATTCTACGGCTTTTGTGATTCTGGGGTCATTCTTAATGAATTGGGACAAAATTTAAGCTTTAGTGTAAAGAGCGAGGATCTGACAAGGGGGCGAACCCCCTCATATATTTAATAAAAATATGAGAATACAAAAATTCTTTACGTAAGCTAATTTATGAGTTACGTAAATCTTTTACTAATAAAAATATTCGTAAAAAATTAAAAATTCTAGTTGCCTTTTTAATTAACCAAAAAATTGGAGGGCAACTAGGCTTCCTCCCCCGCTCTTTTTTCTCAAAATCATTCGATCAAAATTATGAGAAAGCCATTTAGCCAAAAAAAAAAATGCAAATTTTTTTTTAATTATTCCTCTGTGGAGAGCCAAAATCAAAACATGCATTGATTCAAAAACGTCCAGAAATTAAATAAAAAAACAAGTTTTTTTTAACTAAAAGTAAGGAGCGACATTAAAACTTAAAACGACCAGGAATTACTTCGTATATGAAAGAGGCTGCTTCCTCATCAACGCCCCGCTCTTTACGCTAAAGTTTTTTACTGTTTTAAAAAGAAGAATTGAGAGAAAGAGTCAAACTTTAGCGTAAAGAGCGAGGCGTTGATGAGGAAGCAGCCTCTTTCATATACGAAGTAATTTCTGGTCGTTTTAAGTTTTAATGTCGCTCCTTACTTTTAGTTAAAAAAACTTGTTTTTTTTATTTAATACCCTTTAAAGACTACCGCTATTGTTCAACGTAGTTTGAAATATCTGATATTAAGGCTGCTGTTGTTCAAATTAATCAGCTCTTACGTTAAATTAGTGAAACTGAAGAAGCGTATTGAGAACAATATTGAAAACAGATCTTACCCTTTTTCAATGGAAATTTGTTTTGCTACCATTATAAAGCGTTGCAAGAACTATGCTAATCAGTAATAACGGTGATGAAAAAGGATTGTATCAAAAGCAAAGATCAATACGAAGATTCAAAACTTTTGAACCTCCTCCTCAAAGTAATTAAGAATTTCATCTCTGTTAAGCTTAGTTTTTCATTAAAATCCTAGCTGACTAATTTACTTTGTTCTTCTGACTCGGCTTTTACTTTGAGCTCCATAAGGGAAAATTGCCAGCATCTGCAGGATATTGAGCTCTTTTTTTTCTATATTTGGTTTTGGCAGTTATGAGACCCTATTGTTGTTGAGTCAATATATATAGCAAAATATTTATTCTTTTGCAAGGGCGTATCCACGATTTTCGTTCGGATTGTGGTGGTTACTTTTCTTTGGGGAGTGGGGGAGGGGCAAAAAAGTTTTAAAAATGGATAATAAATTGTTTATGTTCATTTTTGTTGCGTTTTTACGAGTCGAACAAAAGTTTTGGGTGGGGGAAGTTCAAACCCGGCAAACCCCTCCCTTCCTTGGATACGGCCTTGTTCTGTTGATAAATATTGTTGATTAGAGGAAAAAATTTGTGCAAAGCAATTTAGAAACAGACTTCTTTTTCTGTGTAAGGTTGAATTTTAGTGATTTTTTTGTATCTAATTTAGATAGTTATTTCTGTAGTTTCGGTTATCAGGGCGGTATAGATATTATTTTATTTTCCTTCAAATATTATGGATTCATCAATCAAGATATAGAAGCTCTAAAATCAATCATATATAAAACATCTAAAGACAAACTGGCCTACCGTTACAAGGCAAAGAGAGAAAAATATCTTGAGGAAAAAATTAATAGAAAAAATACCAACAATTGTCGAAAAAGCGACAATTACCACGGATATTTCGCCTGTATATAACTGGGCGCCTTCAGTGCTAAAAACAGATTAATCTAAAATATAACCAGTTAGAAGAGAAAACTGATAAAATCTTAAGTTAAAACAATAAAAATGAAAAGATAAACTAATATATATATATATATATATATATATATATATATATATATATATATATATATATATATATATATATATATATATATATATATATATATATATATATACAAATACTACTTCGTGATTAAACACAGCGTAGAGAATATACAATTTGAGAATACTCTTAAGAACACACAAAACTAAGTGGATAAACATATAAAGGACATGAATTTGACATGAAATTTATGATTTTGTTGGTTAGGCTTAACATGTCTATTGCTCTTGTGGCAGATTTTACATTGGCCGAACTGGGTCTCCAATTCAGAAAGCCTCCGGAAGCTTTTGTCTTGGCTTTGGCTGAGTATGTTTTCCCCATTCTAACCATTTTTACAGTTTGAGGTATATTCCATGCTCTCTTTTTTGGCACGAACTGCAGGTATACTTGGATTTTCAGGCCTTAACTCGGGGCACCTTTTTGGTCATTGAACCTGAAGAAGCTGCTTTGGGGACATTCTCAGCTGAAAATTCCGTAAGTTTGTCGATCAAATAACGCAGTGCTCGTTGAATCGTTTGGAGGGTTGCTCTCATCCTAAGTTACGGGTTGATGAGGGATCTTCCGAGCTCTATCAACATTTGGGGGGGGATTTCCCTTTTGTTCTTTTTCACCGTGCCTGCCTAGGTCATTGCCAAGAGTCCGGGAATTTCAATGAGCTCAATGAACGCGAACCAGCTGTCGGTTGTGATGTTGCGGCTTGAGCCCTTGAAGTCATCGACAAGGGTCATGACATTTCGCGCTGGAATTTGAAGCATTCTGGAATCCAACCATAGGTGTTTCCTTACCAGTTTAGACAAAGGCGTTAGGTAGATAGAATATCTTAGAGTCCGCTATAAATTGGATCTTGATTCTGTACCTGCTAGATTTGTTTGGAGCTAGAGGTTCATGTGTTTCGTGACATATGTGCCTATCTTCGAACTGAAGACAATTTTCCAGAAACTGGTGTCACTTCAGAATCAACAAAGGGCAAAAATATCCCGTCCGGTTCCATCTGCTGCAAAGAATTCTTCGCAATCCTCACTACCTGATTTTAATACTTCAGAGAGATACACAAGGCCTAGAAAGAGGCTTGTATCTCTTTGACGTCATCTGGTTGCAACTACGTTTGGTTATTTACAATGCAGAAGTAGTACCTCAGGTGGTACTAGTCAATCTTGCCGTTGGCTTGAAGGATGAGCTTCTCAAGGATCTTGGCTGTGATGAAAAGATCCCAAGCCTTTTCTGGGATTTTATATCTCTGTTCCCTCGGAAAACCTTTGAGGACTGGAAAGTGAGTAACAAGATTACAGGCTCTCTTGCGGCTTTGAGGTGCATCTGATTTATTCCACTTTATTCGCCTATCTTTTCCAATGAAGAAGGGCTTGTTGCCATTGATTCCATGACACTTTTATCGAATTCGCTTGACAAGAGAAGTATTTTCCTCATCGCCTATCTAATTGTCTCTTGACTGCCTGTTTGTCATCTTCCTCGTCTGTACTTCCTAAAGAACTTTCTCCCTGACATCAGCGCTATTTTCAACGAAGTCCGGATTGTTCCCGTCACCCTCGTTGTTTGTTAAATCTTCATCTTCGTCTTCTAGAACGTTGAGGATATCCTTCTCTGTTAGAAGTATTTGGCTTGTTTGTGGTACTACTCCAGCTCGTCAGTTGCTTCGTAGGAGACCGGATTCAAGATATAAATGATTTTTTCTAGTTCTAAACCGAAAGAAAATTTGAACTACCTAAAGAAATAAACAAAAAGGGTCACTTAAAAACGAAAGTATTTTCCTCTTGAATGTAGGACACTTAATAAGTTAAAAGGAAAGGAACTGTTCTCTAAAAAGCTAAAAAACTTTAAACCTTGATTTCCCTGCTAAGCACAAAAAAGTAACATAAACTGCAGGATGGGTTCTATCGGACTCAAGAGTGTAAATTACAGGTGTATGTGTGCACCTGTAAGTGATTTCGGATATTCTTCGCCGAGGTTAAGAACTCAATTGGTCGGAAATATTTGCGAGATATAAGTCTTCTAGCTTACCCCAGTAGTACGAGATGGACATAAAACTGAGCTCTGTGGTCTGAGAGACTCCACCCTGCCAGTTAAGGGTTAAATATTTATTCAATATATGATATTTTCTAAAAAAAAATTGGCCTAGTTAATAATCCTAATATAAATGTTTTGCAAAATCACCTGGGGTTAGTAGACACAGGACCAAAAAGAATAGCTGCGTTGGATGCAAAAAAAAAAGAATTATTTTCCAGCAAAATAATTAATGTTATGTCAAATTCAGTTCTTGCTATTTTATCCAGTTACCTTTGCGTGTCCACAAACGCATTCTCAAATTGTATATACTCTACGCTGTGTTTGATCATGGAATAGTATTTATATATATATATATATATATATATATATATATATATATATATATATGTATAAAATCTTTTTGTTTTATTGGTTTTAGCCTTATTTTATCCTTTTTCTTTTTTATTTGGATATGTTTTAGATTATTTGTGTTTTTAGGGTTGAAGACGCCTAGTTTTATACAGGCAAATTATCCGTCGTTACTGTCGTCTTTTCTTGTTTCGTTTTTTCTCGAGATTTTTCTTTGTTTGTCGAGACATAGGAAAATAACTAAAAGAGAATGTGTGAAAAAGAGGGAGAGAGAGACATAAAGGAGTGAGAAATTTCTTACTATGGCTTAAAGATATTTCCAATCTTATGTTATGACTCTAAAGTTTTCTTCTCTGTAATCACGAAAATGAGTTTTATCTTCTAATCGAAACCTGGGTACGCTGTTTTTCTAATTAACGACATCCAATTACCACTAGAGCTAGTCTTCTGTGTTTTCATCCCAGATCAAATATCTTTTGTAATGTTATGAAAATGGTAACAATGACGACGGGAAAGAAAACTTTTTCTGCTTATCCAATAAGACTTATCAAGCTTTATTTTTTCGTGCCGAAATTGGAAGAAGATTTAATAAGTGGCAATGTTGCTTGCCTTTGATTCTTTTCTATTTTTACAGAATACAAATAATGTCTTTTTAATAGAATTGAATACTAGTATTCGAGTGGGTGGCGCGTTTCTGATTTTAAAGAATAACGAATTGGTAATCTAGATAAAAATTGTGAATTTTGCTGATGTTTTAGAGTATAAATTTTATTCCTCTTTAAATTCACTTCAGTACTGTTCTGTAGCCTGTCTGTAACGATGTCCAAAGCTTTAACGTTGTCCACAGCCCATGAAATCATCTGCAAGAATCAGTTTTCCTGTTCCCCTGTCGCTTAGTTTTTCCATCTAGGACTATTAACTGTTATTAATCAACTTTTTCATTGCTATCATTTCCTTTAAAAGTGTCATATGTCAGGATTTGTTTTATTGCTTCTAAATCATTTCCTTAGGGGTGTCAAAGGATAGGACTTCTTCTGGCCATAGTGGTTTATTGATTCATCAAAAAAATAAGAGTTTCTGTTTTTATGTCGGGTCAATTTTGCGGCTCTGCATCTCCAAATTTTGTGCTTGATTTAAAAAGAATTATTTTGAGATTGTGATTTGGTATTTATTGTTAAAATTTATTTTATTGGTACTTTTGCGGTGGTAGCTATTGGGAAGTTAGAAGTCTTCATTGATAGAAGCCAATCGTTTTAGGTGAGTTTGTGTCGTTGTTGGTGGATTGGATTGTTTGATTGTTGATGTTGATGGACTGAATATATTGTTTTCTCCTGATTATTAAGGTTTGAAGGAGATACTGTATCTCCAATATTATTGCTGATCTTTGAAAGGTTTTGTGATCTTTTGAAATTATAGGAAACGAAAACATCCTTGAATCTAAATAAAATACGAACAAACTAAAAAAAGCTGGAAGATTGAAATTGTCTGACAAAAATTACCCAAGTTAAGTCAAATGTTTTTTCAAAATTTCATTAGGCCCCACAGAATATATATGTAGAGGCATTTTTGATTTTAGAATAGTATTATAAAAAGTTGAATTGCAGATTCTGGGAGCAGATTTATTGCTACGCATATATCCTAGGAATTATTAATGCAGTTGGCTGCGGAATATATTCCTCTGCATCGTCTCTTGTACAAGAAACTTGCCAAGATGCCTGGCTACTTTAAACTTTAGTTTATTCTGGCTATATAAATGTAAATATTTTTACTTTATTCTTTTTCTTAAATGTTGCTGTAGACTTACTTAGCTTAGTTCTTTACATGCCGTCTTGCTGACGTGGTAACAACTTTGCCTCTTTAAGATGTCAACTCCAGAGCTGTAGACCAAAGATTTTTTGTGACTACAGATTTGTTGTGATCAGAGCGGCATAGCATCCCTCACCAGGCATATTTTAGGCCTTGCGTTGCTTTTTGTCGCCCCAAATTCTAATACCAGGAAGGACCGAACACTGTACATTATCAGGGTGTCGATCTTTGCCAATGTGCACCTGGTAACCATAGTAGACATCGACTACTTGCAATTTTATTGTTCACAAGCAGCTGTTTCGTTTTTTGCGAATGAAACCGTTCGTATTATTGACGTCTGACATATTCAAAGGTGTGGCTAATACAACTGATCCACATGGTTTCAGGCCCTAGAAATAAATAAATAATTCTATTAGGAGCCCGTCTTCTGAATTTGAAATCCCTTTTGCGACATCTTTTTAGTAGTAGTGTTACATACAATACTCCAGCGGTAAGATCCCTGAGGCTCAAAAGATAGGGACAATACTCCTATGAGGACATCACTTATTTGGGTACTAAATCTTCCTTATACTAAACTAGATCATTGACCATCTTACATAACCAGTCTCCCGGACATATATCCGACGCTTTTAGGTGAATGACCATCATATTCCTGTCAGGAGACGATTAGCAAATAGTCAATCTTCACTGAATAAAAGAAGTGACCAGTTATTATAATCTATATATATAAAAATAAGTTGTCTGTGTGTGGATCTGTGGATGGATCAGGTGACGTCATGTTTGTCCGTATATGACGTCTGAATTATTTCACACTAATACAAAAGAAGAAAAAAACTAAAAAAGGTAAAAACTACAAAAAAAACTAAAAAGAAAAAAAAAAACTAAAAAAGCTAAAAAAACTAAAAAAAAACTAAAAAAAGGTAAAAATCTAATAACTAAAAAAAACTGAAAAAAATAAAAAAAGGCAAAAACTACAAAAAAAATAAAAACTAATAAAAAAACTAAAAAAGCTAAAAAACTAAAAAAACTAAAAAAAACTAAAAAAAGGTAAAAAACTAAAAAAAACTAAAAACTAAAAAAGAAAAAAACTAAAAAAATGGAAAAAACTGAAAAATAAAAGAGAAAAAGAAAACTAAAAAATATGAATAAATATATATAAAAATAAGTTTTTTGTGGGTTATGTCTGTCTGTCTGTCTGTCGAGTGACGTCGTGTTTGTCCGCATATGACGTCTGAATTATTTCACACTAATACAAAAGAAGAAAAAAAACTAAAAAAGGTAAAAACTACAAAAAAAAACTAAAAAGAAAAAAAACTAAAAAAGCTAAAAAACTAAAAAAAAACTAAAAAAAGGTAAAAAACTAAAAACTAAAAAAAACTGAAAAAAACTAAAAAAAGGCAAAAACTAAAAAAAAACTAAAAACTAATAAAAAAACTAAAAAAGCTAAAAAACTAAAAAAAAAAAAAATAAAAAAAGGTAAAAAACAAAAAAAAAACTAAAAACTACAAAAGAAAAAACTAAAAAAAAGGAAAAAACTGGAAAATAAGAGAAAAAGAAAACTAAAAAAATATTAATAAATATAAAAAATATAAATATAAATATAATATAAATTAGCAATCAACAAAGCACCGAGACACAAATGACGACCGGGACACAGGGAGTATAAATGACGACCAGGACATAAGTAAAAAAAAAAAATAAAAAAACTAAAAAAATGGTAAAAACTACAAAAAAACTAAAAACTAATAAAAAAACTAAAAAATCTAAAAATCTAAATAAACTAAAAAAGAAAAAAAAGAAAAAAGGAAAAAAATAAAGGAGAAAAACAAAACTAAAAAACGAATGTATATACAGACCGGGACACCGGGATACAAATGACGACCGGGACACAGGGAATATAAATGACGACCGGGACACAGGGACACAACTACAATGGGGACGCCGGGGGGCACAGGGGGATATAAATGACGACCGGGACACCGGGACACAAGGAATATAAATGACGCCCGGGACACTCAAAGAGAAATCACAGACTGGAACACCGGGACACAAATGACGACCGGGACACAGGGAATATAAATGACGACCGGGACACAGGGACATAACTACAAAGGGGACGCCGGGGTGCACAGGGGGATATATAAATGACGATGGCGACTCAGGGAATGGTCGATTAGCAATCACCATCAACAAAGCTCAAGGGCAATCATTAGAATCATGAGGTATAGATCTGAATACGGATTGTTTTCCCATGGACCATTATATGTTGCATGTTCAAGAGTCGGTAAACCTGACAATCTATTTATATGCACAGACAATGGGACAGCAAAGAATGTTGTATATTCGCAAGTTTTACGTAGTTAAAACATATATATATATATATATATATATATATATATATATATATATATATATATATATATATATATATATATATATATATATATATATATATATATATATATATATATATATATATATATATATATATATATATATATATATATATATATATAATATATATATATATATATATATATATATATATATATATATATATATATATATATATATATATATATATATATATATATATCTATATTCACAGGTGGGACATAGGGACACAACTACAATGGCACGTAACTAATATGGCGCGTAACGACTTACGCGCGCGGGGGGGCTTGGGGGGGGCGCGAAGCGCCCCCACCAACTAGGTGTTGGGGTGGCGCGAAGCGCCACCCCAACAGCTAGTACTTTATATTATAGTCCGTCTCTCTCTGTCTCTCTCCATCTCTCTCCGTCTCCCTCCGTCTCCTCCGGTGTTTTAGGTGTTTTCGCCTCTTTCTCACTATACCTGTTGGTCTGAGCGACTCTTTGCTTGTCTCTCTTATAATATCTGTATGTCTGAGCGGGTGTTTGTATGTTTCCGTGTCTTTCTTTGTGTTTCTGTGTGACTCTGTGTTTTTAGGTGTTTCTGTCTCTCGATTTCTCTATACATGTGCGTCTGATCTCTCTCCGTCTTTTTGTCTCTCTATTTCACAATGCCTGTGTGTCTAATCTTTCTCCATCTCTCTCCGTTTCTCTCTCTCTCTCTCTCTCTCTCTCTCTCTCTCTCTCTCCCTCTCTCTCTCTCCCTCTCTCTCTGTCTCACTTTTCGAGCACCTGCTACGGTGTAGGCTTTGCTGTTTCTGCATAATATATTCATAAACGACGAAAACATCCCATTTACGCCCATCGAATCTCTTACTTAGAGGTTACCGTAGTATTTCGTCGATGATGCGACTCCCATTTAAACCGCTTCGGTGGTGATCTGCATGATTATTTGAAAGAAGTTATATTAGCACTGCTTTTATTTCATGCGATTCAATTTATTTTTCTAGCTAGCACTTATCAACCTCCGAAAAATAAGATTTCCAGCAATGTGTTGTGTTTGTCATTACAATGCCATTACTATTTGTGAATAATAGTATTTCAACATTATTTCTTAGAATGCCATTGAATATCCCACGGAATCATAAATCAGTTTCCCGATATTTGTCGCTGAGTCAGCAAGTTTCCCACATGAATTATTTACCAAATAGGACATGTCTTGAAAACTTAATTGAGTTTTGAAACATGGAAGTCTTTAATTTGAGCTCTCTTCAACTCAAAAATAAAATTATTTTCTGTTCTCTAATAAAGCGAATATAGGAACGGAAAAATCATTAGCTACTGTCATCCAGTACATGCTTTCAGGTAGCCCTGTATCTATTTACAGGTTTGTTTGGAGAAGGATTAAGAGTGTCGGCCCCTGACCTGAAATCTTAAAACTTTTTTAAAATTTTCTCGTAATCTTATACGGTTTTCATATAATATGGTATTTATTGCAAAAAGCCACAGAGAAGTGACAAAAACAAATATAGTAACAACTAATTTACAAATCTCTAACCACCTTAATCAAATGTGCATTCAACCTTCCCTATGATCGTTTGACATAGTCTACACTTACCCTGAAGAATCTCTCCGGCTGCCTCCCCACAGATCTTACGAGTGACTCTTAATTATCTTGTTCTTTTTGTTCCTGCTGCAAGACCAGGCATTTTCCACCTCTCCTCGCATGCGAAATTCAGATGTTATTTGGGAATTTGTTTAACCGTGATTTTATCTCATTGTAACTGTTTGTTTAGCCGTAACTATGCACGAGAATAACGCATCGAAGGTGTCTGTCAAGTCCATCGATATATCACACTGGCACATTAAATGAAACACATATCTGTTTTGTGTATCCACAGAATTAGCATGGAAATGAACTCTCTTTTTTCTAATATTGCCGAAGTATGTTCCACGTTCTCAGAGAGGCCTTCAAATTTGCATTTTGAGATCCGTCGGAAAAAAATTAATTTTTTTCCAAGTTTCTCTGATAAGGTATTGTACAAACAAATATTTTGCTACGTTCTTCTTTCACTACATACCACAATTTCTTGGTGTCTCTTAAGCTAGCCTCGTTTCTATCTTGTTCCGCATCTTAATCTCTAGGCCCAAATTCTTTAATTCGAGTTTGCAGGTTTTTTTTTTTTTAATTTTTCGTTTTTTTTTTCAAATATGAACCTCTCCTTTCGAAACACCTCCGCCTCCAAATAAAGTCCTGTCTTCGTTCCTGTGCATAAAGTGGAGCCTGGATTTACCAATAGGCCCGCTAGGCCCGAGCCTAGGGGCGCATGCCAGGGAGCGTGATAAATTATCACTTGTTCTATTGTATAAAAAATGATTATTTTCAATAAAATTAATCTACTACTACTACTACTACTACTAGTACTAAGCAATTTTTTTTTACAAAACTGGATTGGTGTTATTTATCGTCAAAGTGGCAGGTGCACTCTGCCGTTGCGCTACCTATTCACAGAAAAGTGATTTTAAAACAACACTTGAATTCCGTGGGCACTTATAAACTATCACATATCTTCCAAGAATGGTAGCTGAGAGGTTTCCCCTCTCTCTTTCATTAGTTGTAGCTCATCAGTTTGGTTGTACTCAGTACATCCACTATCTTGGAATTTTTGGGGATTTCCCTGAAAATCTTGGGCCTAGTAGTAAAACTTGGGCCTAGTAGCGTCAAAGCACTAAATCTGGCCCTGCATAAAGCGTTTCAAAACTGCGGTTTAGAAACAGAGTTCTTTTTGACATTTGATATGATCTTACAATAAGCCTTTTTAACTACTCCTGCTGTATATGTCATTGTATGCCCTCCAGTTTCTGGCCACTTGAAAAGGGCACTAGAATTTGTAATTTTATTCCAAATTTGTCCTCTCGCGATATTCTAGTACCATTGGGTTGATACGATCACCCCTGAGAAAAAAAAAAAACAAACACAAAAACACGCATCCGTGATCTTTCTTCTTGCGAAAAATACAAAATTCCACATTTTGCAGGTAGGAGCTTGAAACCTCTACAGTAGTGTTCTCTGATACGCTGAATCTGATGTAAGTAAGTAAGTAAGACGGCACTAGACCCTCGTCCCAAACTAAATTAGACCTACGTTGCCTGAGCAACGTGAAGTGTTTCGGCAACCTTTGTCCGGCTTTGCCAAATAAAGTGATGCGAGAGCAACACTTTGGTTTTGTTTCTTTGCTATCGGTTAAACGCTGAAGTTGTCAGCCTATCGAAGCTTTTAAAACGTTACGTTCAAAGAAGAACACTTAATTCTAGATTACAGTGAGTATGGTTAGGCTACACCAACTAGCAAAGGTTAAAAACGCCTCTTCACTAAAGATGATTGTAGCCTTACAGATGATTATTACTTACAAGGCCCCTACATGTCTTACCACTGGAACCAACTCGGTCTTACCATCAAATACACTGGAAACAAAGAATAGGTAAACCAAATAGCTAAATTTACAAACCCCTCACTGCCGAAGATGATTATGAGCTAATAGCCGACCTTCCCTTAAAAGGCCCCTACATGTCTCACAATTGGTATCGGCCTATTTTTGGTTTCAGTGTGTACCCTACTACTGAAGTCGTAAACCCCTTGAAACTTTCAAACTAGTATATCTCATGATGGAATTTTTGTACCGAAAAATGGATGACATATACTTTGATCAGCCCATCAAGAGCTATCGATTGCCGTCGAAAAAAATATTCTATCTGTCTTATTTCAAAAGTTGATTTTTTTGCCGTTGGCCAACTTTCTAACGTCACCACTTAGAAAGGAGCAAAGGATAAGCTCCAATTTCTTTAGCAATGACAGAAATTTTAAAGTTGAAGAGGTATGTTTGATAATATTTCTCTACCTCAATCCCAAGTTCGAAAAAACAAATGATAAACCCAGCCAAAATCACGGCAGCACTTTCAGACCCGTGGGAAAATGCCACTTTTTTGCTTCTGTAAATTTTTCTATTTATCACTCAAAGAAGATATATTGGCTCTGGGGTCGGGTAACTGCCACATATATTTAACACTTATAGATTTTAGTCCATCTTCAATTTGAAAGTGGTGCCTGCCTGCTTGCCTGCTAGAACGGAGCTTTCCACTCGAAAGCAGAAACATGGTTTGATAAACGAAAGCTTGGCTGCACAACTTCAGATACTCCTCTCTGACATAGGCTACATAACTCCACTTCAATTCGCACACCATAGGCTCTGGCTCGTGGACAAGCAAAAACCATCCTTTTTGGCCCCAGGCAAGAGTTCTGCGGAGCTTTCCAAAATGTAATGCCATATTCATCAATCTGGCCTGATGTCCACACTCTCCGTAAAAACCGCACAGGTTAGACCCTTACCAGTTTCTAGGAATAAGCTGACATCGGCGGCATAGGAAAAAAACGGGACAAAACCAAAGTGTTGCTCTCGCAACACAATAACTGGTCACAGCTGGGATTGAACCCGTGCCCCTTGGACAAAGAATTCTCACACCAGCGCGCAAACCATCTAGCCAGGGCAGCTTAGCCAGTGTATCAGGGACCAGACCAGATTAAATTAGAAATAGTCGTTTCCCCGATTCGACCATCCGGGGAGGAGTTGATGGACGGTTAATTCGGAAAAATTAGGAAAATGAGGTATTTTTACCTTACAAACGGGTGACTGGATTTTAATAAAATTTGATATTTAGAAGGATGTTGTGTCTCAGAGCTCTTATTGTAAATCCCGACCGGATCCGGTGACATTGGAGGGGGAAATCGGAAATCTTGGAAAACGCTTAGAGTGGAGGGATCGGGATGAAACTTGCTGGGTATTATAAGCAAAAGCTCTAGATACGTGATTGACATAACCAAAACGGATCCGCTCTCTTTGTGGGAGTCGGGGGGGGGGGGTGTGGTTAATTCTGAAGAATTACAAAAAATGAGCTCTTTTTAACTTGCGAAGAAGTAATCTGATCTTAATGAGATTTTATATTTAGAAGGACCTTGTATTCAGATCTCTTATTTTAAATCCCGACCAGATCCAGCGTCATTGGGGGGAGTTTGAGGGGGAACCGGAAATCTTGGAAAACGCTTAGAGTGGAGAGATCTGAATGAAACTCGGTGGAAAGAAGAAGAACAAGTCCAAGGTACGTGACTGACATAACCGGGCCGGATCCGCTTTCCTTGGGGGGTTTGGGGGGGGGGTAATTCGGAAAATTTTAAAACATGAGGTATTTGTAACTCACGAACGGGTAATCAAATCTTAATGAATTTTGATATTTAGAATGACCTCCTGTTTCAGAGCTCTTATTTTAAATCCCGACCGGCATTAAGCCTCTGATTTTCCTTTTAAATCAATCTACTGATTCTTAGAATTTTGCTAGAGCTCATGTCATATGATCTCTCGGCTTTTCCGACCTCGTCACAAGTGCCATATGAGCACTTAGCTCTTGTTTCTTCAACAACCTGTCTAGGTTGTCCTAGATACACCCGGGACGTTATATTAAGATCTCTCTTGGGAAGGAACATGGTGTAGTAAAAAAAAAAAATATATAACTGCGGCACTGCAATCTTTTCAGAGCATGGTGTGGAAAAGAATTAGTTTCTATTAGAAAAAAGGGCTATTTGCCTGTTTTGTTTTGTAACTTTTATCCTTGTATGGTATTCCAGATAAATTCATTAGAGTTAGTATGAGAAAAACATTGCTGCAGTTATGGTAGGAAATGAGGTTAGTAACAGGTTTCATATAAAATTAGGAGTTAAGCAGTTTTGCCTTCTATCCCCATTTATGTGGATTATTTTGATGAACTTTGTCCTAAGGAGCACATGAAATTCAATGGGAGAACACGGAATCGAATGGGAAGTAAAACTCTCCTATACTTAGATTATGATGATATTTTGAGCGTCCTAGATGAACATGTTGGCAAAGTTAATGAATTTTTTGATGTTTTGAGAATTCAGGATACAAGAATAGGTTTGAATTTTTTTAAGTAAGTATAGGTCGCTAATATTTGGTTGCGAGAAAATCGGTCAAGTTGACAGCTTCGATTACCTAGGTGGTGTTATTAGTAAACACAGTGGATGCAGTCCACTGCGTTGAATAGTGAGTGGATACAGTCCACTGTGTAGAACTGTGAGTAGAATAGCCAAGGCCCAGGGTGTCTCTTGAAAGGTTATTTGAAAAAGGTTTGGAAGAATAGGAAGCTAAATCTAAGGACCAAGATTTGACTATTGGAAGCTACAGTTATGATTGTGGTCAAGTATGGTTCTGAAGTGTGCTTGTTCTGAAAGACGGAGGGAGATTTGATAGATGTCTTCTAAATAAATTTTCTACGGACTTTTTTAGGTACACGTCTGGCTGACCGTATTTTAAATTATTAAACAGCACGAAAAATGTGGTTCAATTTTTTTTCTAGGGCTATAATAAGAGAAAGGTTGAGATAGCTAGGACACGTTTTGCTGATAAAGGACGATAAATCTTCCAAAGATCGTCCTTGCCAGCCAAACATCTAGGGCCAAACGAAAAGCAGGTCGTTCCTGAATGGGGTTGGATGAGCTCTTAAGGAAAGATTTAAGGGACTTTAGAACTTCTTGGGAGGGTTTAGAGAGGGAGGCTTTGAAGAGATGGGGATGAAGAGCTTGCAAAGCTGTCTTGGCCTTTAACAGCTTGGTGCTGTAGAATGCTTATTATATTATTATATATTATATTATTATTAGTATTATTACTAATTATATTATTATTATTATATTATTAGTAGTATCTTCTGATTACGATGAGCGTGGCGGTATAATCTGTCTTTTGTAAAATTAAATAAAAAACAAGTTTTTTTTAACTGAAAGTAAGGAGTTACATTGGAACTCAAAAGAACAGAAATTTTGTTCAAAACGAACAGAAAGGACTGCCCTTCTCTTCACGCTAAAGTTTTTAGCAGCCTTAAAAAAGAATCCTATTCTCATTAAACGGCCCTTGTGTTTCAGGAGGCGTTCTTTACACAAACTTTAGTGTAAAGAACAAGGTATTGAGGAGGGGGCAGCCCCTTCATATGTGGAATCGTTTTTATTCGTTTTGAGTTTTAGTGTTGCTACCTTCTTTCGATTGAAAAAACTTGTAAAGAAAAAACTAAAAAAAAGGAAAAAACTGAAAAATAAGAGAAAAAGAAAACTAAAAAAATATTAATAAATATAAAAAATATAAATATAAATATAATATAAATTAGCAATCAACAAAGCATAGTAAAAACTACAAAAAAACTAAAAACTAATAAAAAAAACTAAAAAATCTAAAAATCTAAATAAACTAAAAAAGAAAAAAAAGAAAAAAGGAAAAAAATAAAGGAGAAAAACAAAACTAAAAAACGAATGTATATACAGACCGGGATACCGGGATACAAATGACGACCGGGACACAGGGAATATAAATGACGACCGGGACACAGGGACACAACTACAATGGGGACGCCGGGGGGCACAGGGGGATATAAATGACGACCGGGACACCGGGACACAAGGAATATAAATGACGCCCGGGACACTCAAAGAGAAATCACAGACTGGAACACCGGGACACAAATGACGACCGGGACACAGGGAATATAAATGACGACCGGGACACAGGGACATAACTACAAAGGGGACGCCGGGGTGCACAGGGGGATATATAAATGACGATGGCGACTCAGGGAATGGTCGATAAGCAATCACTATCAACAAAGCTCAAGGGCAATCATTAGAATCATGAGGTATAGATCTGAATACGGATTGTTTTCCCATGGACCATTATATGTTGCATGTTCAAGAGTCGGTAAACCTGACAATCTATTTATATGCACAGACAATGGGACAGCAAAGAATGTTGTATATTCGCAAGTTTTACGTAGTTAAAAACATATATATATATATATATATATATATATATATATATATATATATATATATATATATATATATATATATATATATATATATATATATATATATCTATATTCACAGGTGGGACATAGGGACACAACTACAATGGCGCGTAACTAATATGGCGCGTAACGACTTACGCGTGCGGGGGGGCTTGGGGGGGCGCGAAGCGTCCCCACCAACTAGGTGTTGGGGTGGCGCGAAGCGCCACCCCAACAGCTAGTATATATATATATATATATATATATATATATATATATATATATATATATATATATATATATATATATATACATATATATATATATATATATATATATATATATATATATATATATATATATATATATTTATATACCTACATATATATATATATATATATATATATATATATATATATATATATATATATATATATATATATATATATATATATTATCAAAATTTCGTTTTTAGAGTTTCGGTTATTGCTGCGCCATTTCGCTCCATACTTACAGTTTGTTACCACGAACTGTTTGAAAGAAAGCCCGAAAAGGATAATTTAACAAGAAAAACAGCCAATATCAGAAAGCAACATGCACTTGTCTTCCATAGTTTTGTCAAATTGCTGTCTGCAACAATGTGAAACAATTTGAAAGGAAGATCTCTGCAACTATTGTGCATCAATATGAAAAAAAGATCTAGATAATTAAGACCGGCTTTTACAGCAGCAATCTCTAAGTTATAGTATGTTAACACGTTTCCCCAAAATAACATTATTTTGGGGTGGGAAATTACATTCGTTATGCTCTTTCAATCGAATATTTACGACAATTTTCATGGTGCTGGGGAATTTAAGTACGCGTTAATATCCTTGTCATCGCCTACTTTGTTAGCTATTTATTTTTCTTCGACGTAGGAAGAGAAAGAGCTGTTTCAAGGTAAAGTTATCGATTGCTTAGGAACGAAGCAGACGCTTTGAAAAGGCCGAGATATTTCTCCGAACGAGGTTGTCGCAAAATGAAAAGCACGAGAATATTGACTTTTTAATGATCCAACTTGGAAAATACTGTGATAAACGAGTACTTGATGTCCTCGCTTCATAGATTATTATCACCACTAGTAGTGTAAGAAATACTAGAGCTAGGCAAGGCTTGAAAATCCCACTCTAAGCTTTCCTATTTGGAGAAAACTTTTAATATATTTTGCGTCGCGTCAAAAGTAAGGGAAGACTTAACTTGCCTTGCCGTAGTAGCAGACAATTTTACGCTATTGAAAACTTACGTGATAGTACTGAAGAAAATTTTTAAATGTGCTCAAGTATTTATATAGACAACCTTACTAGTTCATACCGAATGCATATTTTGTGTTGAAGAACAGAAAAAGAAGGTCAAATATTAGCGTTCTTTTTTCCAATTTACTTTTTTTTTTATCTTTTATCTATGCTATCTAACTTATCTCTCATGGGCTCTGGGAGAACATCAGACCAGATTAAGTTGAGGCCAAGGTTAAAATGTTCTAGTTTGGAAAAACCAGAGCCGATTGATTCTTATCCCTCATTGTTCCATTGTTCCGTGATTTTTGAATTGAAAATGGAAGAGTTGTGGGAAAAGTCAATTAATGGCCAATTGTAGAAAAAGCCAAGACAGATTGTCCCTTTAAGTGGGCATGAAGTCAAGGTTAATTTTACCCCTTTGATTGCCGTTGTTACTGTCTCCCACTTAATTGTCCTCATTGTCTTCTCCTATAGCATCTTAATCAAGCTATTCTGAAGAAATACCCAGTGACCACTGTCTCAGTGGCAGTGACCACTTTACCCAGTGACCGCTCTGTATCAGCTTTTCTGATGTTCATGACTCTTGCATATCCTCGCGTCATTTTAACATGTTCCTTTTTAATGCAATTGAAAATTAGGTGGAATGCTCGTTGTTACTCTTATATGTGCTAACGCTTGCTTTTCTGCACCCGGTGAGTGAGTGGATTCCAGTGAGCAAAAGAAGCAAATTATTATCTACTCCTTCGTTTTCTCTGCTCCTTGATCGACTGTTCAAATTTTCAGTCTGTTTATGCGTCTAGTAATTCACTTTGATGTGATTGATAGGTGCATCCTTGATACAACATGGATGTGTCAATGGATTTACCTAGAGGTCGTTAAGAGTAGAAGTATCCCCATAAGAGTTTGAAACGCTTCCCTATCCCTTCGAAGCCTGATACCGACACTTTTAAGCTCTTTTAAGATGCAGGTGTATGTTACGTCATTGGGAATGTTTTTTAAGAAATACATGTGTATTTTACGTAAGAGGGAATATTTTTTCTATGGATATTATGCTGAAAAACTATAGGGGAAACCTTCAGGGGCTTTCTTACTCCAGGATTTCAAGATTGTTACGTCATGGTTTCTTTCAAAGGCCTTCAGGGGTTTCTTTACCATAAGATTTCTTTGGGTTTTACCTAATAGAGAGTTTAAAAAAACCTTCAGGGGCTACATTACCTTAGGATTTCTTTGGGTTTTACCTAATAGACAGTCTTTAAAAAACCTTTAGTGCCCCACCAGATCCTGTTTTCTTTGATCCTCACGATTGAAAACCTGAGGATGTAGGGAAAAACCTTCGGGGCCGCACCACATCAGTATTTCTTTGGGTGAATCATAAAAGAGAGTCTTTTAAAAACCTTCTGGACTTCTTTACTTCAGGATTTTTAAGATTTTTATGATTAAAAGCCTTCAGCCCCCTGCCAAAATTTTCTAAAAAAACCTTCAGGGGCCATCCCCTCAAGTAAGGTCCAGGTCCTTACATCATCCCAATGTATTCAAGTTTATCCAGCATTTCGTGCTAGCAGATTTGCTGCCATTTTCTATATGGAGAACTGTTATAGAGACTAATGATTTTATGGAAAGCATTACCCGTTATTTCCCAGAAAGCAGAAACGTCATCCAATACTATTCTAACGGGGAACCGAGTAATTCCTTTGTCCCTGGGGGGTATGAAAAGGGCTATTAGAACGGAAATTGTATTTGTCTTGCATAAGATTCTGAAAGTGACGCAGCCCAAGTTTTAAAAACGAGTGTGTCTCAAGGATATCAACAAGTAAGCCTCTTTCTATGTCCCCTTCCACCAATAAGGTGTGCATACCTAGGTTTAACGTACTATAACTCTCTATATTATATACACATCTAAAAACCCATCCACTCCTGCTATTTCATGCTTCTCACAATGATAAAATAAACCTATTTTCTCGCTAAATTCATGAAAAGCGCTTTCAAGCAAATTGGTAAAAAGGCATAAAAATAGTCCTTTTGACCCTTTGTAAAGCCCTATTTTCTACCCCGTTGTGTACTAAATTAATTATTTCAGAAAGATCGCAAATATTCTCTTTAGGATAGGTATCAAACATAATCTAACGAAAAGACTCGCTTTTGTACCAGCTGCCCTCGTCTTGAAAATATCAGCCTAAATGCTTACACAAATGTATTTTATCAATGAAAGGGAGTGGATGATATCCCATCATTATACTAAAAAAGCAAACACGTTTCCTTTTTGACAATAATAATGAGCCCCCCATCTAGTTGTAACCCTCAAGTTTACTGATTCTGTAGCTTTTTCCTGTAGCATAATTCTCGCCAAATTCTAGTTTAGCTACTTTGCACTATCTTGAAAAGAGGGTTAGGAAAATGAGATTAATATACTGAGTAACGTATACCATGAGAAGGTATTTCGAGGCCCGTACCAAACCTATTTTATCGCCCTTTTAAAAAAATAAGTGCTAGACCATGTATATTCAGACGGACGAATAATGGCATATTTTTGAAGCTTTTCTTGGGGTCTTTTAAATATCTAAAGGACATTGTATTAAACACTTATGGGTCTATTATAGTAAGAAATAAAACATAATTTTATAGACTGTGATATTCGCTAATTCAATTTTTTCTGCCTTTTTATAGCTAAGAAAGTTTAAATTCCTCACAGAGGAAAGGGCTCTACACATCATTTGTCATCAATAGTCTCAATATCATTGTGATATTTTTTGGACCCCCTCCACCGTCAAGATGGGTAGGGGTACGATAAGGGGGAGTTAAATTCTCTTAAATTTACTTAAAATTAAATTTACTTAAATTTACTTAAATTTACTTAAATTCTACTTAAATTCTCTAAAATTTAAATTCTCTTAGAGGAAAATTCTGACCATCCTCCCCAAAAAAGGACGAGGATTATGCAAAGCGGGGAGAATACTCAAGACCTTCTGTCACTATGTATGCTGGCCATTCTATGCCCTCCTTACAAGGTCAGAATGCCCCTGCCCTACATAGTCACGATGCAGGGCCCTGTGCCTCCTGTATGCAATAGGAAAATACAAGCCCTTCGGCTCTTAAGCCCCTTGACACTCAAGCTGCGGGGTCTATTGTGCCTAACATGCAAGATTTCAACCTTAATATAAGTGAAATTTATTGATATTTCTCGTGAAGCTTATTTACTAGTGGTAAAACTTAATGTTTTTACGGTATGGAGGGAAATAAGTAGGATCATGTTGGTTCTAAAGATAATCCGTTTTTTGAAGAGGTTTTCGCTAAAAAACAAATTTTTTCTGGAAATTCTTAAGAATATTGATGCTATAGGGGAGATATAGGGGAATATAGGGGATGCCTTCACACTATTTAAAGATTTCAATATGATTGTCTGTAGGAACTGTATAAAGAATAATTTTGTTCCAAGAGCGAAGGTCATGACCATTCGCTTTTAAAAATTTAGAAACTGTACAGTTCGAGTGAAAAAATGCCATGTCGGCCACATCGGAAGAAGTTTATGTGCGCGCGGACGGTGTTAGAGCACTATCACACGATCACTACCTTACTTCAGATCGAGACGTATAATTATATTACAGACGGTGTATCGGTCCGGAAAAAATTCTACAGTTGGTGAGAGGAGGCCGGATCAGTCTTCAGCGCAGGAGTGTGTGTTTTCTAGTCATTTCTAGTGTTTTTACAAGTAGTGTTTTATATTTAGTGTTTTTTCAGGTTCTCTTATTTTATTTTGTTTGCGCATAGCGGAATCATTGCTTTAAAAAAGTGCTTAATATTCTACTATTAATTTACCATCATCGTCCTCGTCTCGGCGGCGTCTCTCGGCCGCACCCACTCGGCTGTTTGCTGCGGTCGCCACGCTGGCGGGTTTCTATGTCAAAGTTTCTTTTTAATATAAATATATTCAAGTGTCTATTTTATGTTGTTGACTAGTGTTTTTGTAAATATGCTGTAAAAATATGTAGTTTATTTATTTTTTTATTAAAGAAACCACGTATTTGATTTTTTGAGTATCTATTCAACAGATTGAGGTTAGGTTCGGTCAGTTGTATTTTGAAATTGGGGGAGTATGTATCAACTTAAAACTCCACTCAGATTATTTCTTTGCGGATCTTCAATGTCTGACAAAACAAGACTTTTAACGAAAACAATGGAAATCGTGATAAAATATTTTTAGAAAACTCGAAAAATATGTATTATTGCTATAGTGTATGGCAAGAGCACTACGATCAAATAGAGATTTTTGCGCCAGATATAAAATTCATATTTGGACTTCAAGTGTTTAATATTATTGCACCAAACTCGATTTAGCTGAATTCATTGAAGAATGGTCTCAGGAGATGTTACAATTATTTACGGTCCGTTCTCATCATGAGAAAATTTTCATAACTGTTGTTCTCCGTAATTTCTTTCATCAGAGCAAATGTATGAGAACACTTGCTTTGAATTGTTCATACTATATTATCTATAGGGATGTTCGTGATTGAAGTTCTCTTATAACTTTAATCAAGCAAATATAACCGAAATTTTAACTCTCGGCAAACAATTAAGCTACTAATAAACCTTAAGGTAACATTCTATTGTATCTAAATCAAAACATGCTCGAAGAGTAACGTGTGGTCACGGATATTTATGATAATGAAATTACCGTATATCTACCCGTAAAAAGTAAAAAAGGTTCATTAGCCGTCATTATGACACTGAAGAAACGATATGAAAACAAAAATTTGTTTTCCGTCCTAGGTAATCCAAAATCACGGCTTAGGAAGGTCGTACTCAAACATGATATTGACAATGAATTCATTAATCTCCTATCTGAGCTTTGTTTGAATTTAATTGAAGGCAGCTTTCAACTGTCAGAAGGTGATAGACAACAGACAAAGCAACATCGTTCACTTGTATGTGCCTTAGTTTGCAAAAAAAGGAAAAGATTTTAAAAGAAAATGGTTTGTTCCAGTGGGTGGTAGTTCTTTTTCATTATTACTCCCGATTTTCGCTGGGCTTGTAAACACTTTCACTAAAAGAGCGCTTTGAAGATAGTCTTGATAAATTTTTTAGCAATGAAACAATTTCCGACGATAAAAAATTAATTTTGCTTTGAAATGCCATTCGACGCGTCGATAGGCATAAACCCTACCGTGAAAAACCGCTCAAACTAAATGGCATTGATCAATCTGGAAGTTCTGAAACTTTTAAATGCCAAAAAAAGAAGAAGAATTATCTAAAGATTCATCAAGGGCTGTAGACTTAATGCCTCATTCGTATCGTGAGCAAAGTAAAAGACTCTTAACATCTCTTACCGAACATCAACACGTACAAATTGATGTCAAAGAAAATGAAGTTATTATCCAGGGCAAGAGTTACAATTTAATTGATTTGGTATCAGACTTGATTGCAAATCGTATAAGACTTGAATCATTTGCATAAATTTTTACAATCATCAAGTTTTCCAAGAAGTCTCATTTGGAATAAACATGTTTTAAAACGGTTAACGAAATTCGCAGAAATATCAAAAGAAAAATCTCTTTTGGATAGCATGCCAAGTGGGCGTGATGATTTAAAGCCATTAAACAGAAGCTTCTTTCCACCACGTTTAGTATATAAAACGGTAGTGGACACTCTACACCGCGTTTACGTTCAAAAGGGCAGAAGTTTGGTAGAGTGTTTATGAGTTATGAATACTTCCTCGCCACACTCTCTCGAGCCGCTGGAGTTGTAAAGAAGTTGGTGACAGAGTGTTTATAGAATGAACCCATCTACACTCTTCATCGAAGTCATTGTGTTCGCGGTAATCATTATCGAAAAAATAAAGCCTTTTTTCCCTTGCATATAATACAAGTAAATTCTTTGACTCTAGACAAGATTCAAAGACGTCATGATAGACCGTACATGTGTATTATTCTTGCAATCAGTGTTTTTAGTTGCTAAGTATATGTCGTTCCGTTGCGTGTAAAGACAGGCGATGAAGTTGCTAGAGCCCTTGAATCTATCTTCGAACAATATACTTATAGAAGCCTCATTTACTATTGCAGATAGAATCTATGGGTCTACATTCTTTTTAGGAACAGGTTTTCATGGTTTACATGGAAGCATTGGCTGAGCGCTTGATAAGAACAATTCGACTTTTAATCTCAGAATATCATGTTGATTAATAATCAACCTCCTCATTGATCTCTGCCCAATCATAGTTCTCTTTAAGTTCATTACAGTAACGATACACTTGACATTTTTCTTAACTAAAATTCCAATGAAAAGGTTGTTAAGAGAAAACTTAATGTTGGTGATACAGTTCGAATAAATCAAACAGGTAGTATTTTTGAAAAGGAGAATTGCTTGTCGTCCACTGAACTTTTTAAAGTGTCAAAAGTCTTACAAATTAAACCTGAAGGTATCTTCTACATAATATGAAGATGACGAGATTCTGGGCAGTTTTTATGATTATGAAATATAAAAAGTTAAGAATATTGGAATGTATCAAATTAAAAAGATATTAAAGAGTCAACCTCGCAAGGGTAAAAGACAATTGCTTGTTCGTTGGTTAGGATGCAACTCTGATCTTGATTCTTGGATTGCCGCTGAAGACGTTCACAATGCCTTATGATTTTATATGACATTCGTGTCCAATGTCTCTGACTCAATCTATGACAACTGGAATAAAACACGTAATTTTTGGACAAAACTTTCCTCCGCCGTCAAATTTGAGGGAAGGTATGAAGTTTATCTTGTTGATTGTATTCTTAATAATACACGTGGTATCCTGAGAAAGGATTTTATATACCAGATTAAAGTAAGACCCTTTGACTTCTCTGACGAGAAATTTGGTGTCAAATTTTGACTCTGCTGATCACTCCTTTGCTACTTTCCCCTACGAGGAGTGCAGCAATATGCAGGAGCTGTGTCGAGTTATCAATTAAAATAGTTTCGAGTCGAAAATAAGGTGGCTTCATATTCAACAATTCTGCAGAACTGAGGTTATGGTGTCGGCAATTGGTTTGCTAAGTTTTTTCGCTCTGCATTACCACTGGCTAAAAATATATTGCACCAGTTTTTGCAGATATTGCGTCCTCTACACTAAATAATTTGGGCTATCGGAAGGATTTTAGCAAAAGTGATTCACAAAATCTCAGGTCCGGCGCGTGATCCCTCAATGAGCGACTTAAATTACGCCAAAGCGGGAGAGGTCAAAAAGGGTGAGAAACACCTCTTCAGTCTGAAATAAAGAACACCTCAGTCTCATGCCGAGGTAGTTATTTTCCATTGGTCACATTTATCATAGTGACAATGTGAGCATAGGAAGCCTCTAGTATGAGAGTCACAAATCTCTTCAAGGCAGGAATTATAGTATTCAATTCGCACCACTTTTTTATGCAATTTACATTGATTGCATAATCTACACTTTTCATTATAGTCATCAACAAAAGAACAATTCTCACAGGATGACCAGCTGCCCAATTTGTACAAACATCTGTAATAGACATGTGTAAAACATTTCTCGATGTTTACTGTCTCACTTCCAAAAAGAAACTGACTGGGGAAAATGAAAGTCTTCTAGGAGGAGGAATGACGTCACAAAACATGTTTAGACAGGATTTTCCGAGTAATTTCTGGTTGCCTTGCAAAATGGTCGTCTTGGTAGTGGCTAAAAGCAAAAACACAATATCATTTTATTTTGTTTCGATTAACATTTTAAATAAATTGAGTAAATGCTTCTGGGCCATGACGTAGAAGTTTCATACAATAGTCCAATGATGGAGATTCATTTCTCATTATATCGTTAAGCATTTTTTGAGATAGTATTCTCATTTGAAGAGATAACCCTAAAAAATCATTATCTAAAATCAAACATCTTTCCAAAAGTCTCAAGATTCCGTATGATTATTTGATTTTCAAATCCAGTCATTTTTAGTCCTGACAATCTCACTATCAATTCTTGACTAATAATAGACCTCGTCAGTAACAAAATTACTCCTTTTTAAAGATTGACTTGTGGTTCAACGAATGTTTCCATGGATAAAATATCATTTGTGCGTGTATGGGCGTTGTTTCTCATCAATTAACTTTTAATTGTCTTGCAGATAATGTCTGCTAGTGCCCATTTTATTTTACTTGCGATTTCTTTGTCTACTACCACATTATTTTCGCATAGGTAAGAGTTTCGACATCTAAACAAGATATGTTGCATTTACATTGTGGGGGTACATTTGTCTTCTTTTTAAATCTTGTTGAATGATAATAGTAGGAGGATTGTGATAAGATCCATCAACGGGCAACGTTTCACTATCAGCAAGGATTTGACCTTCATCATTAACTAAAAGTTTTAGGTTTGTGTTCTCTTTCAACACTAACTTCTCTGGAGATGTTCCTTCTATAAATATCCACCTCTATAACACTTGAATTTTCTCGGTACTTCAATGAAATTTAACTCATCACTGTCATGGCAACGACGGACATATTTCTAATAAACGCCATTAGCACATGTTTCTTAATTTAAATACTTCTTTTCTTGGAAGTTTTCTTGGAAGAAACGTCTTCTTGGAAGTTTTCATCTTCATTTTTTTAAAAAGATTTAGATGCTTATCCTTCCGATGCAGAAATAATACTGAAGCTGAGTCACGCAAGATTGGTCACCCCCAGCTTCAATTCCGTAACATCTCTTAGAAAGCATTCCCTATGTCGTAAAAAATGTCTTCTATTGTCATGGAATGACAGGATAGGGCCCCCATGGAACCTAGGGATAGGTATGCGTTAAAAGCCTTATGGGGCTACTACTAACAGTATTTAAGCTATCCTGTTCCATCAAACGGTTCAGGGTAACGAACTGTATTAAGGAGTGACCCGGCTCAATAGTAAAAAAAAACGGAATTTTGGTACTAATAGATGCATCAAAAGAATCAGATTTTATGCTGATTTTAAATATATAAGTTTCATCAAATTTAATCTTAACTATCAAAAGTTACGAGCCTGAGAAAATTTATCTTATTTTGGAAGATAGGGAGAATACCCCTAAAAGTCGTAGAGTCTTAACGAAAATCACAATATCGTATTCAGCATATCATAAAACCCTACTGTAGAAGGTTCAAGCTCCTATGTACAAAAATGTGGAATTTCGTATTTTTGCCAGAAGCCCGATCACGGGTGCGTGTTTATTAGTTTTTTCCCCAGGGTTGATCGTATCGACCCGGTGATCCTAGAATGTAGCGAGAGGGCTCATTGTAACGTAAATAAAAATTTATAGTGCCCTTATTCAGTGACCAAAAAATTGGGAGGGGGACCTAGTCCCCCTCCCACGCTTATTTTTCCCAAAGTCAATGAGTCAAAATTTTGAGATAGCCGTTTTGTTCAGCATAGTCGAAAACCTAATAAATATGTCTTTGAGGAGGAGTGGGGCGTTGAGGAGGGAGCAGCCCCTTTCATATACGGAGCAATTTCTGTTCGTATTGAGTTTTAATGTCGCTCCTTACTTTCAGTTAAAAAAAACTTGTTATTTTTTATTTAATCAACTTAAAGGCGCACGGAAAGAAATTTTGGATCTGTATATGCTGGTGTAGTTAAACTTATTCCCAGACGAGTTGTTGTGATTTTGCTCAGCGATTGTTTAGAAATTTCCTCTTAGATCTTCTAGAGGCTCATTAACTTGTGCTATATTTTAATTTATTATATTCTAGGAAATGTTTACGAGCTTTGAAACTATTTAAGTGGATTTTTGGGGAATAAAAGCACATTGAGAACATGAAATAAAAATTCAAGTTTGTTTATTAAGTTTTTATGGCACTTGATATTAACCAAGTGACATATAGCAATCGCAAATTCTGTCGGTCTGTCGGTCCCGGTTTTGCTACTTTAGGCACTTCCAGGTAAGCTAGGACGATGAAATTTGGCAGGCGTATCAGGGACCGGACCAGATTAAATTAGAAATAGTCATTTTCCCGATTTGACCATCTGGGGGGGATAGGGGCCCGTTAATTCGGAAAAAATAGAAAAATTAGTTTTTTTTTAAGTATTTTTAAGTAGAATTAGTATAAGTATCTTGAACTTACGAACGGTTGATCAGATATTAATGAAATTTGATGTTTATAAGGATATCGTGTCTCAGAGCTGTTATTTTAAACCCCGACCGGATCTTCTCACATTGGGGGGGGGGGGGAAGTTGGGAGGAGGAAACATAAAATCTTGGAACACTTAGAGTGGAAGGATCGGGATGAAACTTGGTGGGAAAAATAAACACAAGTCCTAGATACATGATTGACATAATCGGAACGGATCCGCTCTCTTTGGGGTAGTTGGGGGGGGGGGTGTAATTCTGAAAAATAAGAAAAAATGAGGTATTTTTAACTTACGAACGGCTGATCGGATATCAATGAAATTTGAAATTTAGAAGGATATCGTGTCTCAGAGCTCTTATTTTAAATCCCGACCGGATCTGGTGACATTGTCACCAGGCAATGTCACCTAAAATCTTTGAAAACACTTAGAGTGGAGGGACCGGGATGAAACTTGGTGGGAAAAATAAACAGAAGTTTTAGATACGTGATTTACGTAATTGGAACGGATCCGCTCTATTGGGGGGGGGGGGTAATTTTGAAAAATTGGAAAAAATGACGTATTTTTAACTTACGAAGGAGTGATCGGATCGTCATGAAACTTCATATTTAGAAGGACCTCGTAGCTCAGATCTCTTATTTTAAATCCCAACCGGATGCAGCGTCATTGGGGGGGGGGGCAGTTGGGGGACCGGAAATCTTAGAAAATACTTAAAGCGGAGAGATCAGGATGAAACTGGATGGGAATAATAAAAACCTTACTAAGATACGTGACTGACATAACCGGACTGGATTTGCTCTCTTTGGTGGAGCTGGGGGAGGGTAGTTTTGAAAATTGAAGTATTTGTAACTTACGAAAGGATGACCAGATCTTAATGAAATTTGATATTTAGAAGGATCTTGTGCTTCAAAGCTCTAATTTTGAATTCTGACCAGATCCTGTGATATTGGGGGGAGTTGGAGGGGGAAACCGGAATTTTTAGAAAACATGAAAATTGGGGTATTTTTATCTTACGAATAGGAGATCGGATCTTAATGAAATTTGATATTTAGAAGGAATTCATGTCTCAGAGCTCTTATTTCAAATCCCGACCAGATCTTTTGACATTGGGGGGAGTTAAGGGGGAAATCTTGTAAAACATTTGGAGTTGAGGAATCTGGATGAAGCTTGGTGGATAGAATAAGCGAATGTCCCTGATACGTGATTGACGTAACCGTACTGGATTCGCTCTCTTTGGGGGAGGTGGGGGGAGGGGTTCAGTGATTTGGCGAGTTTGGTGCTTCTGGACGTGCTAGGACGATGAAAATCGGTAGGCGTGTCAGGGAACTGCACAAATTGACTTGCAGATTTGACCATCTGGGGGGGGGGGGGCTAAAGGGAGAGGAAAAATTAGAAAAATGAGGTATTTATAACTTACGATTGGGTGATCGGATCTGAATGAATTTTGATATTTAGAAGGGCATCGTGACTCAGAGCTCTTATTTTAAATTCTGACCGGGATTAAGCCTCTGATTTTCCTTTTAAATCAATCTATTGATACTCAGAATTGTGTTAGAGCTCATACCATATGAGCTCTTGGCTCTTAGCTCTTCTTGCCTTGTCACAAGTTCCATATGAGCTCTTAGCTCTTGTTGATTTCTTATATCATGCCGTGAAGCTGTTAATGGTTTCAAATCATGCCGTTTTGACGCAACTATACTATATAATCGAATGTAGTCAATTTTAGAATGGCACTTTCAATAAAGAGGAATTTTTCCTCTGAAGCCTAATAGTGTCGTTATCTTTTATTTGCCAAAAGCTGAGAGATATATTCATAATTACGGCATCGTTTAGCTTGAAAAACAGCTTAAGTGAGGCTTTATGTTAAGCTGTACTTATGTTATGCTGGTCCTCTAATCTGTTGAATCTTGGTGTTAAACTAGATGGGTGAGCGTTGGACGTCGTAATGAAACTGCCATGAGTTTAGGTGTTGAAAACAGCCTGTATCTGGGCTATAAGGTATGGTGTTCCTCCCTTTAACCCTGACGAATTAAATGTACCCTGGCTTCCTCTAGAATATCAGACTTGGTGAATGATTCTAAAGGATTAAACATGAATCCTCAGATCTAACAAAAGAATAGGTTCTGAAATAATATGTAAACGTTAGTCTGGCATCATTGAAAAATATTTTGAATCAATTTCATTCGTGAGTAAAAACTAGTTGATTTGGGAAAAGAATTGGGGTGGGATTAGGTTTTTTTTTCTTAGTTTTAGGGATGACTAGATTCGGGTCTAAGGAAGTATTTATTTAGGTAAGTTAAGGCAAGAGGCTTGCTAACATTATTATCCAATGTGTTCGTGTATGATTGAATCCAGGCTTCATTTTATATGAGCATAAGGAGTTTTCTTGCACAACGGATGGCAGTTTTAGACGGAAGAATGGAAATGATGAATGTATTGTGTTTGTTCTAACTTGCGCAAATGTATGCGCATCGATTAGTGTATATAAATTTAAGTATACCGGCATGCATTACCACGGTAATCTGTATTGTATCGGTATAATACTGGGTAATTGTACCGGTTTGTATCTCCGCGGTAATCCCTATTGTACCGGTGTAAAACCGGATAATTGTACTGGTTTGTATCACCACGGTAATCTGTAGTGTACCGATTTAATACCAGATAATTGTACCGGTTTGTATCACTACGGTTATCTTGACAGTACCAAGACAATAATTTACAATCTTGATCGTTTTGTATCAAGCCTTGTTTGTAGGACATTTATGGAGTTGGAATCTATTATGAATGACTTCCATTATTTGTTTCTTCTGCCTTTTTTCGGCTAGAATTTTGATCTATATACAGAATGTCCTAGAAATCCAATGCACAAGTCTAATTTGATTAATGAAGTAACTCTTTGTCGTGGTTTAACCCTTCCACATATTAATGACTTTGTCGAGTTTAAGATTTATTTTACCTTTTCTAATTTTTTGGGCTAAACTTGGATTGATTTTGTAAATATAGCTTTTTTGTTTGTCGAGTGTCATAGGAGTTCATATCGTCTTATAAATGTTACCTTCTTGGAAAGTCATTTTCAGTTTTTTGTTTTGCAGAGTTTTGGAGACTGTTGCTCCAAAGTAAAACTAGAGAGAACAACTTGCTCCTAGGACCATCTGACCTTTGTGTAAGCCTTCACAAAAGTGATGTCAAGAAAAAAAAAACAAATTCAGACCACGTACTCGTCTGTAGCCTGTAAATCCTCCTGTGAGCTGATCGTTCCTATCAGCGTCAGAATTGTATCTTCAGCGTTTAAAATGCTGCACAGCTTGTTTTATATTGTGTTTCCAGTATTTGACTCCTTGTGTTATTATGTATTGTGTTCTTTCTTTTAAGATGTATGTTGAGTTGACTGGACTCAGATGTCAGTATGTTGAGTTGCTTGCTGGTTTTCAATATCTTTAGGATATTTTTTTATAGTATTTTTGCGTGTCATTTTGGTTGACTGGGGTTACTGCTGTTTTCTAGAATTTCTCTTTAATTCAACAGTTTTTTTTCCAAACTTCTGTTATTTTATTCAATATTATTTGTCTAATAATTCTTTGGTGAATTCTTTTCTAATGTCTGATATTCCAAGACCATTTCAATTCCCTTTCATGGACCGAAAGATGACGCTTTATTGGTGTATCTAATTGACTAAACTATGAATAACGATTATTTTTTGTTGTACGGTCAAATGGAATCCAAGTTCTCCAGCTGGGACGTTCGTGACTAGAACTAAAAATCTGGGACAATTTGAAAAGTTTTTTCAGCACAAAAGAAAAATGTTGCTCTCTCTCGAGCATGATAGAAAGTTTGCTTAGTCATTCCAAAGAAAACTTTTTTCTCGGCTAGTGGAATTGAATCTTTTTTGTCACATCTCTAAGTGCGTCGCAGCAGGCAATAGCAAAATAAATCAAATTCTTCCAATATTGTACATAAAAAGGCGTAGAAATGTCACATAATATAAAAAAGCAGTTTAAATCGTTGAAGGGGGATTTGTTTTTTGTTTATATCTAATATAAACAGTTAGTTAGACAGTTAGGTTTAATGCGAAAACTTACTTTCTATTCAGAATAGCATTTTTAAACGTGTTTTTCCACGAAATCTATTTCTCTGATCTTGAATATGCTGTCTTGCTACGCATGTAAATTTTAGTTTTCACTTAAAGAGCCTGTGTTATTTGCACCCCTTCGTTTTAACGGTTCCTACATCCTTTCTACTGCAGTTTCTACAAAAGAGTGTTGTAATTGGATTTGCTGAATTCACAGATCCATTATATCCTGATATTTGTAAAACCTAGTCGTTTATATTCATAATTGCTTAAGCTGCATCATGCAGAGACTTTCAGGGACTACGGGTCCTGCTAACCTAACTTGAGGAATTCCTGCAGCAGCAAATGCTTCCAATGACATAATGGATTCCAACGATTATCGCAAGATATATAAAATTTTTGTACGTTAAGAGTCGGCATAACATCCCACGGTCTGAAATAATCATTTCTCGGGCCCCAAACCGTTACGTGAAATTGTTTAGTCAATGTAAGAGATTTATAAACTACCTTCAAATAGCAAGTGATTGTAATGTAGCCTTCTGTGACACAAAATGTCATATATTTGTTGTAAGGCTATATTTTACCCTATAAATCAATCCCTTCAGTTTTTTTTTTCTCTAAAACATATCGATGTGAAAGCAGTTGCTTCTTTAATTCTTCTGTGGAAGGAATTGCCGTATTGAGGATCTCAGAAGACTTAGAATCTGTTTAGGATCTATTGAGAATCTGTTTGTTAGATTTAGAAGTAGCTACAGAAGGTTTAGCTAAAAAATTCAGACAAACACTCAACATCCACGGGGCTGTGACAACTACATTGTGAGACGGAAAAAATGTATAGCCTATTACTTGCGGAGTTTATGCGACCGGGAGCAACAAAAGAGGCAATTCAACTTCTGGAAATGTCCTGACCGTCGTCCATTCCTATCTGCAGATTGCACGTAACTGAACGTCTCCTTGAGTAAATTCAGACACCAACCCTATAGTCCCGCTTTGGACCCCTAGTGACTTTAAAATTTTACCGGAATTGAAACGGTGGCCTCCAGACTGAAGAGGAGTTCGAGATCCGATCTTGAACCCCCCACCCCCCCTGTTGCGTATATCCTTCACGCATATAAAACATGTGAAGCTATTAAATAATTGTTCAGAAGGGAGGATTTTCATATACTAGGCACATTTGCGGTTTACTTGGTGATTTTTTCTTAAAAGTTTCAAACAGTTTTTATTTGCAGTTGGTGAAATCCCGATTTCGTCGCGAGGAACATGCTCAAGTTGTAACCTCAGGGAGAAAGTCAAGAAGTATACAGCAGTCTTCTCTTCAGGAGACCAAAGACCAACGGTTTGCATCAGCGTCTTCCAGAGAGGTAAAAATATATATAGAAATAGGGTTTAGTCTAAAACATAATGCATGGTAAAGTAGCGTTGTTACCAAAATGACTAATTTCTGATTTCATTATTATTTAAAGTATTTGACTATTTAGCTTAAAAATTTGTAAAGTTTTTTTTATTTATAGGGGTGATTTTTTTATGCACATGAATCCACATGTCTATGCACAAAGATTGTCTAAGAATTCGAAAAAAAAAACAGACCATCTTTATCTTCCTCAGGTAGTTTCTTTTTTTGGCTTTTGTCTTTTTGGTTTCAGTTTCTTTTTGTTTCGTAGATTACAATTGTTATTTCAATACTGTATTTATACAGTACAATCCAGTATTTAACTTAAAAATTTGTAATTTTATTTATTTATAGGGATGCATTATTTATGTTTGTGCACATGAGTCCACATATCTTTGCACAAGAATAATTTAAGAATCCTCTCCAACAGCCCCCCCTCCAGTGGGAAATATTTTCCTATAAAAGAAATTTCAATGACTCGACTTTTAGTTTACAGTTTTGGACGGGTTTTAGTCTCCCGTCGATAGCCAAGTAAAAAAATTTAAAGCAAATTATTAAGAGGTAATTCACAGGTAATAAATCAATTACTTAATGACACTGTCAATCGTTTAATAAATAATCCAAGATTAAAATTTAAGCTAGCATTTAATCCACCACTAGCTTTTGGAAGTTGGCTATTGAAGATGCATATCGTTAGAAGAGCCGTTAGGAAAATCAGAGAGCAATTGAGTACACTGTTTCATCCTTTATAACTAGCCATTGTGACAGTGATAGTGCGGAAGATCGTTAACCATAAAAAAATCTCAAATATCCAAACTTCTAAACAGCTGCTGTAGAGTTCTGATATATGTGTGGATGTTAAATCAAACTCCTAAGCCATTTCCTGAATTCGTAATCGTTTTGCCAGGATGGAATTCTTTCTCAGGGAATTCCCCCCAGCCTACTCAAATCTGTGAAAAAGCTAAAGCGGAAGACTTTTCATCTGAATTAGCACTTCTTTTCTTATAGGGTAATGAAAGAATCAGTACTTGTCAATTATTCGGAACACACGTAAGTTAATTCAGTTCACAGGTACACGGGATGAAACAACTGAGACGCTTGAGAGATTGATATATATATATATATATATATATATATATATATATATATATATATATATATATATATATATATATATATATATATATATATATATATATATATATATATATATATATATATATATATATATATATAATTTGGGCTATATGTTTGTAAATTAGGGGGGGTAATTATAGTGGGACTGCATGCAAAATGTAATTTAATCTAAACAAATTGAGATACCAAATCGATATATTAAACCTTTAACTAACATATACCTGCATAGTACTTTTTCTCACCAAGACTAAGCTAATTATCTCCGAATACAGACAACTATAAACCGAATTTTATCTGATCTTGCAGATCGAAATTCCTGGGTGTGTTCTGAGTAATTGACACTTACCAAAGAATCATTTATATAGCAATTTGTTTGAGGTCAAACCCTATTTTTATTAGACTACCTGCAAGGTTGTGCTCGTCAGCTTTTCAGTTATGGAGCAGCGCAGCCGCATAAATTATTTATAGCAACAGAGAAATCGCTGGCATGATCCTTTCTTGTGCGATTTGAATTCTGATAATAAACAACCAAATAGACTCTATGTATTTTACAGGTGATTAATTGATATCACTTATAATGTCCTGGTAATTTTTAAAAATGCCCTAGTGCTGACTTAGCCATCTTAAATAATAGACAAGTGAAAATATTTTGATGAGCACTTAATAACAACATTACCATATTAACGACTTTGTAACGTATAATGTCTTGCACAGATGTGACGCTTCCCGAAAAATACTTATTATGCTCCTAAGATCCCTCCTGTGAGTCGTCGTCCATTGGATATGGGGATGTCTTTAAATAATGTAGTGGATAGTGGCTATGATTGGAATAAACATGTTTCAGTGCCTTCAAGCAAGATGAAAAAGTTGAAGGGAGTGACATCACAAACCGTTTTCTTCACTCTGACTTAAAATTGGAAAAGTGTATTCACGTAACATTGCTAGGCTAAAGATTTTGATTACGACGATGCACTAAACGATACTCTCAAGTGCAAAATTGAGTGATTAAAAATATTTACTTTGACAAATTCATTTTGAATGTCCGCTAATTAGTGTTTTTTTTTTTTACAGTTTAGTGTAGATGTAACTTGAGCAACTTTTTTTCGGGGAGGGGAGGCGGCAAAAGATATTCGTTTTTGTGAGAAGAAGCCCTAGGACCTTTTTTCAAAATATCAGATGACAGAGGTTTTAAGGATGTATTTTTTTCTAATAGAATAGAGCATTTTTATTTCAACACAAATACATAACAGATTGCGGACATGCCTAGCGGTATTTGAAATTTAAGTAAAAGTTCATTCATTATGATGATACCACAATTCATTTTTTTTCAGATTCGATGTTGTGAATATATTCCCATTACAGATGCCATTGAATGCTCCCTTGAGTCGGCAGTTTCCATTTCCCATTATAAGAGAGTATGCTCTTTAAATATGGAGCGCGAAGTTTCTTTCATTTACAATCTAACAATTTCTCTCCACTATATACTTATATTTTTTTTAATTTTATGGGAGTTGGGGTTTTGGCTAAAAAGTTTCAGACAATGTGGAGTTTTACGTCGTCAAGATAGTGTAAGTTGAAGATAATGTGAAACATAACAGTTAAGAATTACTAAAGAATTAACGTTATAAATAATGTATCATGTAAGAGTCCTTAAAATTCGATGCTATTCTTCATCAGCATCATCAAAACGTTAAATTTAAACGATACTAAAGAATTAACACTATAAATAATGTATCATGTAAAAGTCCTTAAAATTCGATTCTATTCTTCATCAGCATCATCAAAAAGGTTAAATTTAAACGATACAAGAATTAACGCTATAAATAACGTATCATGCAAAAGTCCTTAAAATTCGATGCTATTCTTCATCAGCATCATCTAAAAGTCGTGAGTAGCAAAGGTTGCGGTATGTTATTTTTGTGTCGGAAAACCTCTATTTCCTGAAAAAGCATTTCTTCTTGTCCAATTGTTTGAATGTTATAAAAAACACTATTCTTAAGAATTTTGGGAAGAGACATATTGCCCATCCCCTCCCCCATATCACCTTGGTATATTAGGTTTGGACAAATTGAACTTCGGCCTTTACGCGTTTTATTGACTTGATAAGTTTCGGAATTAACTGCAAAATCACAACCAAGCTCTTATGTAGTAGTGCAAAACAAGGTGGAAAACGCGTTGACAATAACAGAAAACAGTAACAGTAACTGAAAAAGGAAATCAGTAAATAATTATATCCTTAATTTGGATAATGTATCTTTTTTTGGAAAATAGTACTATTTAATTAATCTATTTGAAAGCAACTTTGCCCTTTGTTTAGTAACTAGGAAGAGAAATGTGGAGCGTGCTTTCAAGGATATTAAATAAGCATAAGGGAGCCTTAAGTAAATAAAACAGGCAAGATTTTACGCAATCGAAGTTACTTCTTCCTTGACACAAATGACAAAGCTTTCCCCTGAATTTGACATTCAACTTGATTCATGTGACTTCAAACAATTGTTCCTTTTTCATGTGTTTTACCTAAAAAAAACTTTGCCAAAAAAGAAGTTTTTCAAAGAAAATTATGGAGCTATGTTAAACCAAAGACGACCAGAAATAAAACCGAAATGATTCAAACTTAAAACGAACAGAAATCACTAGAAAAGAATGAACGAGACCCAAAAAGGGCAGAAGTTACTACGAGGAATCATTGCTGGTCACTTGAAAAAAGTTGAATTTTTTGTGGTTGTCTCCCTTTCCCCCCCCCAAAAAAAAATAAAAAATTGCCCTGTCCAACCTAAACCAAATTGCAGTGAAAGTGCCTGGGATTGTAAAACAAATACTCTGCCTTTGGATGGGAGAGAGGTCTTAGAGTAAGTTTAGCCAGCATTGACTTCCTTTTTCAACAGGGTCTTTTAGAAAAATCTGGGGGAATGCATCCGCAATATCCCCCTGAGTGTAGGTCTATGCACATGCCACTTTATTTTAAAAGTAATATTTATTTTATATTAGCCTATATAAGTGGCCCAACCCTTTGGGCAGTCCCAGATACCTTTTAATGAGATTAAACTGTCCAACTAAGGAGTAAGAATGTAAGAAACCTAGGATGCCTAACTTACATGAAACAACACTTGAAATGCCTCGGTCATATAAGTCGTAAGCTATTGGACTATGAAAGGTAGAGAGATTTTGCGCGGAGGGTGAAATCCTGGGGGAAATGAGAATTTACTATATTGAAAAGATGGAACTGTCAAATATTATCATTTAGTATATTACTAATATTACCAATTTTCATATCACTTTCAATATTACCAATTATTACCGTTCAAAATCACTTTTTTCCTGGAATATTGAACTACGAGTGAATTTTTCTCTTGGTAATTCCATGTCACAAATATTCAGCTATCTCGTGAAAAAGTGACTGCCACAAATGCCAGAATATTGACTAGTTACTAGTCAAAGAATGTGAGAGTTTTTCCCCTATCTGAAAATATTGGGACTTAATACGACAAGTGGTCTGGAATACTAAGCAACTCTGACACTTGAATGGGGAAGATATTTTGAAGTGGGACATTTTCTAAGCAGCCTTATTCTCATCTGAAAAGAGTCACATATACAAGAAGAATAATATCTATTTATGCAAGCATCAATGCAACCTCTAAAGTTTAGAGGTTGCATTAGAGTCTAAACATGTTTAGAGTCTAAACAAGAGACATCACATGTCTCTCAGTATCTGAGGTATACTGCAACTTCCTACTTCTGTCCTTTTATAAGTGCAAAATAGATTTTTGATAACCATTAGCAGGGGGGGGGTCTAGAATCCATGTTTGCAAGTCTGAAATGTGTATTGGTATAATTCTAAGGATTTCTTTTCGCTTGATAGATCCTTATGAAGATAATTGGAAACTTTATGAAAGTAATATGTACCTACGCAATGACGTCTGGTGATATCAAACCCCTCCCCTTACTTGGACTCCCCAATAGACGGCATCAGCGATGGTCGTCCTTAGATGGAACTAAAGCTGGAAAATTATTCTGCCACAAATGCCAGAATATTGACTAGTTACTAGTCAAAGAATGTGAGAGTTTTTCCCCTATCTGGAAATATTGGGACTTAATAAGACAAGTGGTCTGGAATACTAAGCAACTCTGACACTTGAATGGGGAAGATATTTTGAAGTGGGACATTTTCTAAGCAGCCTTATTTTCATCTGAAAAGAGTCACATAGACAAGAAGAATAATATCTATTTATGCAAGCATCAATGCAACCTCTAAACAAGAGACATCACATGTCTCTCAGTATCTGAGGTATACTGCAACTTCCTACTTCTGTCCTTTTATAAGTGCAAAATAGATTTTTGATAACCATTAGCAGGGAGGGGGGATCTAGAATCCATGTTTGCAAGTCTGAAATGTGTATTGGTATAATTCTAAGGATTTCTTTTCGCTTGATAGATCCTTATGAAGATAATTGGAAACTTTATGAAAGTAATATGTACCTACGCAATGACGTCTGGTGATATCAAACCCCTCCCCTTACTTGGACTCCCCAATAGACGGCATCAGCGATGGTCGTCCTTAGATGGAACTAAAGCTGGAAAATTATTCTGCCACAAATGCCAGAATATTGACTAGTTACTAGTCAAAGAATGTGAGAGTTTTTCCCCTATCTGGAAATATTGGGACTTGATGCGACGAGTGGTCTGGAATACTAAACAATTCTAACACTTGAATGGTGAAGTAGATAAAACAAGATATTTTCAAATGGGACATTTCCTAAGCAGCCTTATTCTTATCTGAAAAGAGTCACATAGACAAGAAGAATAACAGTTATTTATGCAAGCATCAATACAACTTCAAAACAAAAGACAATGTATGTCCCTCAATATTTGAGGTATACTGCGACTTCCTACTTTTGTCCTTGTAGAAGTGCAAAATAGATTTGTGATAATTATTAATAGGGGGAAGGGGGGATTATAATCATTGTTTTTAACTTTGAAATGTGTATTTGTGTAATTCTAAGGATTTTCTTTTCGATTGATAGATCCGTATAAAGATAATTTTCTATGAAAGTAATCTCTATCTACCTCATGACATCTGGTGGTATCAACTGCTCCCCCTTACTTCGACTGGCCAATTATACTGCATCAGCGATAATCGTCCTTAGATGGAACTAAAGCTGGAAAAATTTTTATTTACCAATAAAATTTATAATGCGGTAAATTGACAAACTCCAAAAACTGACTTTCCTGGATCGAAGGCATTTCCTAGGGATCCATCTCCTAGTGTGTGGTTTAAAAATAGACGTGTTACGCCCCGTGGTACATTATTCGTTCTTCAACTGAAACAAGAATGCGGTGTTATAAGAGCCATCTATTAGGCTATTTTTTTTGGAAGTGACTAATTTGTCATTATAAGTAATGTCCGCGTAATATGTAAAGTAGCCAAAAGAATTAAGCGATGTAATCTAGACCAAAGTATTATACAAAATGCCCTATGTCTACTTGGGAATTGGAATAAATGAGCACCTCAGAAGTCAGAGTGTTGTTTGTGTTTGAGGCACAAATTTCGTGGTATGACATTGAATGTTAATACTGTCTTGTCTTTCATAGATTTTGGCAAGCCTTGAACAGGAAGTAAAATTTAGAAACTTTCCTTCACCAATCGGAAAATGAAAAATAATTGGTTTTAAAATTAAACACCTTAAGGGTCCTCGTTCTTGCAGCAAGACTAGGTGTTTTCCGCCTTATCTGCCATCTGAAATTTGATGTTTCGAGAGAACTCGTTTAACCGTAACCTCTCCAGGCTAACGTAAGAGGTTGCATTGTGATCAAACAAACCAGTTCAAAAACTTCCAAAGCTGATTGTTTATTTATATTTTTTTCGGGAAAATGGTCTATTTGGCTAACAGTATACAAAGTGTTAAATCTCTTTCCATTTTCATCATTACTGCTTCAAAAATTCTTCAAAATTTAAAATTATCTTCCAAAATACTGTTTCGAATTTTTCATGAATTTTGACGCGTTGGGGACATGGTAGTAGTTAAAAATGTCAATTCCTGGGAGATGCAAATCCCTTTGTTGTTCATGGAAGATCTTTCAAAAATGGAAAGTCGCTATTGTGTGTGGATTTTGGTCAGCCGAATCATCATCACCCATTCTTTCAAGCAATATTTTATTTACAAAAACCAAATAAAAAACAGAGTAAATGGGTTGTAGTCCTCCACAAGGCTTGGTGGCATAGCAAAAGAGCAGACCACGTAACAAGTGCAACTGCTTGCACATTACAGAAACTTATTATAAACTAGAAAAAATGAGATGTGGAAAAAAGGAAATTTAGAAGATAAAGAAAGAAAACCCGAAAAAAAGAAAACAAAGATTTAAGATCTGTATCTCCTAGATTTCGCAATAAGCATAGAGCTTTTTCTCCCACTGAAAGGACAAGATACTTCTATTATTAGATTCATTTATTTCGGATCTATGAATTCACCCTTCTAGAAGTGTAGACTTCTTTTTAAAGATTGATTTACACTTGATGAAAATTTTCCTATTTATTATATTTCTGACGTATTTTCAATCTAAAAAAAGGAAAAAATGCAATGTATATTTCGGATATGTTATTCGGTAGACGGGTGAAACAAAGTCATAACTGTCGAACAATAGCAAGATTGTTGTCCTGCGTTGAATAGTTCAAAACCGCAGAATTGCAGAAAAAAAAACATGCCAAAAAATTATAGAAGGAGCGTAAACCTTGAAAAGGTTATTTTATTTGAAGATGATGGTGGAGAAACTATTTGCTATTGGCGAGCAACATCAATCAAATTTGAGTGACTCTTCCGCCTACAATGAGATTGTACTTATATTTCTGATTTTATTTCTACCGAGACGTTACAATATGCCATAGAAACTTAAGCAACATCAGTTTTATACCATGAAAATTTTGTGGATGGGAAGCTTCACGAAAAGGAGCTTTCAATTTTATTCCAAGAGCGCGTGGTTTAGTGCCGTGAGGTCTTTTGGTTGAGTTTCATTTTTGTTGAGGACTCTAATGAACAATAGCATTGTAAGATAGTAACAGTACAACAGTGTCCTATAGTTAATATGGAAAGATTTAGAAAACGGGAGCACTTTAAAAAATTGTAACCTTTGAAATACTCACTTGCGAATTCAGTAAGATAAAAAAGAATAAAGATCTTCTAGATCCTTTTTCGGTGTATTGGGCGTAAAATCCACCTTTCAATTGCTGAAATCGACCCCGCAATTGCCCAACAGAGCATCAATCCATTGTCCTACCACAGAGTAGGATTCACTTGGAAAGACTCTTTAAGTAGCCTGTTTTGTAGATTTGTATGTGTATTTTTTCTTACCTCGGTCGTAATATCCACTACAAATTAGCCGAGCCAAAAGAAGAAAACTGCAAAATACAATTTATTTGGTATTAAGAACGGTTACAGGTTCTATTTCTCGCGTTCTTTTCTTCCAATAATCATAACTTCTAATGATTTCCTCCACATAATGTCATTCATCCGAATTTTCCTATTGGATCAAATTCTTTTGGGATTCTCGGCTGAAATTTTCCAAGGTGGGCCTCACTTGACATCCGCAAAGTGCGCTCAAAGCTCGCAAGGTATCAACTGGCTACTAGTCTTATCATAGAATCGATTTAAGAATACAGATTCTTCTGGTGAAATATTAGTGCCACGGGTTGCAACCCTGCCACTTGGTAGACCCTCTCCTAAATGTAAAGGATTCAAGTTCAGTGTCGTATTTTTTCTTCTTGAATTAAAAAGAGCAGGCAACACCGAGGGAGCATAAGTTTTCAAAAAAGGTTGTTTTAAGACTTTGTGATTCTAAATAAAACTGTCTAGCTTCGAGAGGCTTTTCTCTCAAAACCAGGTGTATTGTTCACTCTTGTCAACTTTCCTTGTCTGTCTTTAACGGTCCAACGGTATTTAACGGTCTTTAACGGTATTATTTCTTAAGCTGCCGTAGGATACTATACATCATTTTCACGACTATTGATTGTCAAATCTCCCTTCTAAAAAGTCCTGTGACGAACTGAGATTTAGTGAATAATTATTCTAGGATAAATCCCTTCTCGATAAGTCTGGTGCCAACTTTCCCTAGTAGACCTCGAAGGAACTTCTAAACTTTTCTTCCCCAGTTTCTCTCCTCTCTTGGTCTAGAGAATGTCTATTCTCTTAATCGGTCAAAGAGGATTATGTTTAAAATAAGGTTGTAAATTAACTTACATAAGATGGCACTATTAGAAAGTATCACCAACTGTAGACGAAAATTAGAAACATGTTCAATTTCTTTATATCAAAGAAACTAGTGGAAATTGCCAATGACAAGCGAATTTTGTTTCATTGGCCCCCGTAGCAAATTAGATAGTATAAGAAATTTCAGTAAAAGTGGGAGGGTATTAATGTTTGTCTAAGACAAAACATTTCTAGCAAACACAAAAATATTTAAGCTCAGGCCACCCAGGAGAGGGAATACAAAGAAACTAGCTAAAATTCACGTTAATTAGAATTTTGAACGTACCTGAAGAGTTTTACTATTTTTCACTGTTGTTTATTCGTCTTATGCATTGCATGTTTTGAATTTTATCATCATACAATAATGACGGTATTTTCCGATAGAAACTTATTTTCACTGGAATAATTGAGAGCGAATGAATATCCGCTTTCGCCTTGGGAAACTTCAACGAAAGCACTACTTGGAACTAGTGCTCGAGCAAAATCTCGTTTATCTTTCACTTTTCTCGTGTCAAAATTACGCCAATTTCTATTCATCTGACACTTGCCTTGTCTTAGTGGATCCCACAGGAAATGAAAAGACATTAAACATTATAAATAAATAGGAAATAATGAATTTTCTGCTTAAAGTCTGTGAAAACGATACTCCTGGTAGTACTTTGTTTTCTAAATACTATATTTTTAAGTACTAAGTACTAAGTTTGCCAATAGTGTAAAGGTAAGTTATACCCGACCCTTGTCACCCGTATATCATAGACAGCGCAATAGCGCTGCCTAAGTAAAGAGCGATATGGAGACAATGTATTATTTTTTATATTTTTGTTTTTAGACCAGGGCCCTAAAGACATGTCGTAGAAACTTTGAAAACAGCTTATTCTATTGGAAATTGAATGAGCTAGTGTTTTTTTTTTTTAATAATCGAAAGTGATTGGAGGGAAATTAACCCCCCCTCCCATGCCGACCATTTCCCCAAACACATCCAATCGAAGTTTTGAGATAGCCATTTTGTTCAACAAAGTCAAAAGGTCCGGAAATTATGTATTTGAAGATGACAGCCTCCCTACAGCCCTCAGGGCAAGGGTTGTAATTTACGCCCTGGGGGTATAAAAGGCCTATATATCGAAACGATAACCGTATAAAATTCGGAGGGGGCTTATTGGATTGCTAATCAGAAGTTTTAGTGCCCTTTTTTGAAAATCAGTGTGATGGGAGGGTTGATAAGCCCCCTCCCCCACACCTCGTATTTTCCCGAAATGCATGTAATAGAAATTTTTAGATGCTCATTTGTTGCCGTAGAAACTTCGCAGAAGGCTCATTCGATTGGAAATTGAAAGGCCCAGTGCCCTTTTTAATAGTCGTAAGTGATTGGAGGGCAACTAATTCCCCTCCCACGCCCACCATTTCCCGAAAAACATCCAATAAAAATTTTTATACAGCCATTTTGTTCAGTGTAGTTAAAATATCAGGAAATTTTGTATTTGGGGATGGCTCTCCCCCCTCCAGCCCTCAGGGAAGGGGATGTAAGTTACGCCTTGGGGACATAAAAGGTTTATATATAGAAAGGATGATCGTACGAACTAGGGGGCATATTTTTTGAGATTCAGAGTGATGGGAGAGTGGATAAGTCCCTCTCCTCCACACCTCTTATTTTCCTGAAATGCATCTGATAGAAATTTTGAGATAGCCGTTTTGTTGTCGTAGAAACTTCGTAAAAGGGTATTTCGATTGTAAATTGAAAAGGCTAGCGCCCTTTTTAATAATCGAAATTAATTGGAGGGCAATTAGCCCCCCTCCCACGCCTATTATTTCCCGAAAGATCCAATCAAAATTTCGAGATAGTCATTTTGTTTAACATAAATGAAAGGTCAGGTAATGATTTCTTTGAAGATGACAACCCCCCCCCCCCAAGAGCCCTCAGGGCGTGGATCGTAATTTATGCCCTGGGAGCATATAAGGTATATATATATATATATATATATATATATATATATATATATATATATATATATATATATATATATATATATATATATATATATATATATATATATATATATATAGAAAGGGTGATCATATAAACTTTGTAGGAAGCTTATTGCCTTGGTTATCAGAAGTTCTAGTGCCCTTTCTTAAGATTTAGGGTGATCGGAGGGTGGATCCTCTCCCCCCACACCTCTTATTTTCCCGAAATGCATCTGATAGAAATTTTAAGATGACCATTTTTGTCGTAGAAATTTCGAAAAGAGCTCATATCATTGTCAATTGAAAGGGCCGGTGCCTTTTTTCATAGTCGAAAGTGATTGGAGGGTAACTAACTCCTCCTCCAACGCCCACCGTTTTCCAAAACACACCCAATCAAAATTTCAAGATAGCCATTTTTCAACGGAATTGGAAGCTCCATTATGCCTTTAAGGGTGAAGACCCCCCCCACAACCTTCAGGGCAAGGGTAGTAAGTTATGTCCTGGGGGTATGTAAAGTGTATATATAGAAAGGGTGATCGTGTAAACTGCGGAGAGGGCTCATTGTATTGATAATCAGAAGTTCTAGTGCCCTTTTTCTACTCCCCCCAGATCTCATATTTCCCCAAAATGCATGTGATAGAAATTCTGAGATGGCCATTTGTTGTCGTAGAAACTTCGAAAAGAGCTCATTTGATTGGAAATTGCAAGGGCTACTCCTTTTTTTAATTGTCGGAAATGATTGAAGGGCAACTAACCCCCCCTCTCACGCCCACCACTTACCGAACCACATCCAATCGAAATTTTTAGATAGCCATTTGGTTCAACATAATTGAAACGTCCAGAAATTATGTCTTTGATGATGAAAACCCCCCAAAGTCCTCAGGGCAAGGGTTGTAAGTTGTATCCTGGGGGCATATAAGGTTTAAATAGAAAGGGTGGTCGTATGAACTTTGGAGGGGGCTCATTGGTTTGGTAATCAGAAGTTCTAGTGTACTTTTTAAGGTTGAGAGTGATCGAAGGGTGGATAACCCAATACCTCTCGTATTTTCCCGAAATTCATCTGGTAGAAATTTTAAGATTGCCATTTGTTGTTGTAGAAACTTTGAAAAAGGCTCATTCGATTGGATATTGAAAAAGCTAGTCTTTCTTATTAGTCAAGAGTGATTAGAGGGAAATAAGCTTTCCCATGCCCATCAATCCCCGAAACTCATCTAATCAAAATATTTAGATAGCCAATTTGGTCAGCGTACTTAAAAGGCATGGAAATTATGTGTTTGACAACCCCCATACCCTCTCAAGATCAGAACATAATTTTCACTTTACTGAAAAAATGGCTGTGGATTGTCACTTTAGTATGCATATACTGATATATATTCCTTAAAGTTTCAATTTTTTTATTTATTAAAGTCGAAAAAGTTAAAATTTTTTAAATGTATTTTATCGTTTAATGTTGTAAGATGAAAGGATTAGAATGCCTTATGATTCTTCAACGCGAAAGTGAACGCAACACAGATATTTTTGTTTAAAAAAAAACATAAGACAAGATATGTTTGTACTAAAATAAGATTAATAACTGATAATAATAATAATATTTTATAGGTTTTATAGCTATTAAGCTATTATATTAAGAATTTATATTTTTTGATGGGCTATATTACTGAAATTTTGATATAGGCATCTATTCAAAAGCAGTCCAAAGATACATGGCAAGGGCTTTTGGGTTAACACAACCCCCCAGAGTCTAGGGACCAGGGTTGCCCCGGGGGCATATAAAATTTTTATGGAAGGTGTATTTTTTGAACTTTAGAGGAAGTTCGTTTAGTTGTAAATGTATAGTTCTCGTTCCCTTTTAAGAGTTAAAATTGATGTAGGGTAACTATCACCCCCTGACAAGCTGTTTTTCCCAAACACATCCAATCAAAGTTGTGGGACCGCCGTTTTGTTCCCAATAGTCCAAAGAGTATATAACAATTGCTTCAAGGTGGACACACCCATCCAGAGCCCAGGTACAAGGGTTGTAAGTTATGCCCTGGACATATAAGGTTCTTATGATACGGATGGTCGCATAAACTTCGGATGGGTTGGGCTCATTCGGTTGGAAGTCGGAAGATCTAGTGCTCCTTTTAAGAATATAAGGTGACAGGAGAACAAACAGCCTACCCCCACAACCCTATCATTCTCCAAAACACATCCAATCAAAATTTTAAGAGAACTATTTTGTTGAGTATTTTTGAAACGTCCAGTAATTATGTCCTTGGGGATGTCAACCTCCCAACATTGTCAACTTATTTTATTAATTTAGAACTTTAAGGGTAGGCTCTGGCGGATTTTGAACTAGCCCGAAGGTGCAGTATGTGAAGGTGCGAAGGTGCAGTAATACTTTCAATGCTACCACTACCGTTAATCTAACTAATGACGCCAAAGGTATTGAGATGAAACTTTTAGGGAACGTTTAGGAGTTTCAATTAAAGGGGAAAAAATTATAATATAATATAAGCAATATAATATAAGGGCATATAAGCAATATCATAGGCAGCGCCAGTCTATAATAGGTAGGAATATCATTAAAAATTTTAAAGGAGCCAATTAAATTCAAAATTAAAAGTTCTGGTGCCCTTTTTAAGAGAAACAAGATTTCTCTATTGATTTTCCAAACGTATCCAGTCAAATTTTGGAGACGGCCATTTCGTTCAGCATAGTAAAATAGTCCAGCGATTATGTGTTTAGGGATATTAGGCATATCAATCCCCCACCATCATCCAGTTGGCCCATTATGATTTTATACTAAATTTTGCTTTAAAATACATAAAAAGGCATTGTGTTTATGGTTGCCAGTAAGACACCTCAGCAATATGTCGAGAACGACTGGGGGTATTAAGTTGATACTACTATTTGGGGGTACTATTTGGGGATACTACTATTACTACTTCTACTCTTACAATTCAAATAAATAAAAAGAGTGTAGGTCTATCTAGGTTGTCAAAGAGCATAGATAGAATCTTTTAGGAAGGATATTAAGTTTTATTTTTCAGGTAAACTTCAGAAGCTGTAAAATTAAATTTAAAAATACTGTTCGTGTCAGGATTAAAAACTGTTGAAAAAGTTTCTCCAACATACAAAAAGCAACCCATAGTATGGATTCTTATAGAGAAAAACTGAAAAGATAATATTATTTTTCCTTGAAAAAGACTATGTCAATAAAAAAGGAACAGAAAAAAAACTTTGTCCACTAAACAAGTTTTTCAAAGAAAAGTAAAGAGCTCTATTAAGCCAAGAATGAGCAAAAATAAAGTCAAATAACCTTCCAAGCGTAAAACTACCCCAAATCATTATGAATAAATACAAGAAACTCAAAACAAACAAAAATTTCACTAAATAGCCGAGTCAAACTCAAAACGAGCAGAAATTAACATGAGTAAGGCTGATAACCCCCATGCCTTCTCAAGACTAGAACACAATTTGCGATTTACTTAAAACAAAACACGTTTGAAATGTTTTCACTTTTCTTACATCATAATGTGTCAATATCAATCATAATCAGTATGTGTCAATTAAACTGACAATCCATGGTCATTTGTTATTTTTCCGTTTTGGTTTTTTTTAATAAAGCGTAAATTGTGTTCTGATCTCGAGAAGGCATGTGGGTTATTAGCCCTACTCATGTTAATTTTTGCTTGTTTTGAGTTTGACTCGGCTAATTATTGTAATTCCTGTTCGTTTTGAGTTTCATTTATTTATTCAAAATGATTTGGGGTAGTTTTACGCTTAAAAACTTGTTTACTGGAAAAAGTTTCTTAAATTGATTTCATTGAAAATATACATTTGATTCCTTACATTTGTTGGCCTTAAATTTGGTACTAAAAATTTAGTATATTTCTGAGGCTTTCAAAAGGGGATTTTTATTCCCATGTGGAGCTAAATAATTAAGTTTTGAATGTGGTATTTATCATTATTATTCTTCAAATATAGCAATGATTTTTTAGGAAAATTCGTTTTTTTTTCGTATCACCATTTTGTTAAATTGAAAAGGAGGCAATTTAACCTTTATTGAAAATAAATTTCCATAAACTGTGCCCTTGACACTTGAAAATTGCAGTATTTCGTTACTTTGTGATTTCGACTCTTGCCCAGCTTTCTAATGGAAATACTTGTATGCACCTCAGGTGTCTAGGCCATCCTGCTGTTGAAGCCCCCCTGGTGACTGGTCTAGTACTGCCTGTCTAATGAAAAGTATGGCACTTGGTTCCAGAAAAGCTATTATTGTATATTTTTTCTTATAGAAAAGGCTTTCATGTTGCAATTAAGGAAACTGTCACAAGTAATTCTTTTTCTCTTTTTTTTTTATCAATTTCGAGTAAGAGCTTAGAGGGCGGGGAAAAATGGAGTAGGATTGTTTTATCGGATTTGCAATATAATTCTGGGAAATGCCGCTATTTTGGTATGTTACGTATATTCGGAGACTACGTAGCTGTGCAAAGAAGTATCTGTTGTTTGTTGCAGTTGTGAGGAAATCAGTCTTAGCAAGCTGTTGACCTGATCAGGAAACGAAGCAAAATTAGACAAAATGTAGCAGTTTTTGATCGAAATACATAACTTCTAGAAGCATCAGAAGCCAAACATTGCCCGTTTACCTTATGTGAGGATAGTATTTTAGAATATGTAAAAAAAATGGTGTTTTTATCGGGAAAAATGAGATGTAGCAAATATAACACTATTAAGTTCTAGAAAAGGTCTGTGTGGTTTCCTAGGTGGCTAAATCAAAGAGTACGCGCAACTTGTAAGAATGTAAATTGGCACTAGTTAAAAAAAAAAAAATCAGCAACACACTTTCTATTGTTTAGCAGTGTAGCAATTTTTTCAAGGTTAGGATTCTGTTTTTCTCCAAAACTGAGATCTGACACTAATCACTGCACTAGTTTCTCAAATTATAGTGGCTGCCAATTACTTGCTTTGTTATTGCACTGAGAAAATGCTAAGAAATGCCAAATTCTAGATAGTGTTTGGTCAGTATTTTTCTGACCACTACCAGTATCAGTTTCCTATTAGTTACCTATTAGTCCAGGTACACGTCCCCAAAAATGTGACACCTCCATGACACACATGTCTCACGCGATCTGAAAGAACTTTCTATTCATATCAAATTCACTGATTTCGATTTTGCCCGGGAATAGGTTCCTCCGAGTGGTGCTTGACCTTAAAATTAAGCGAGGTTAAGTATCTAAGTCTGATAAATTCCACTATTCTGGAAATGTTATTTCCTGCTTTCTTTATTCTAAAATCATCAAATTTTGCTCATTTTGAAGCTTTACCTAACTGAACAAAATTTTAAAGTTGTAAAAAAAAGGTGAGAAGTCATCCCTGTTATTTATGATAGAATATGATTTTTACCCATTTAATGTTAGTATTATAAAAACAAATTTATTAAAGTAATTTATCCAGATATCGCTTATAGTTTTCAAGAAAACTAGATAGTGGAAACTTAGCCGGGAGAGGTTTCGAAAAAAAAAGAAAAAAAGAAAGAAAGGAAATGCAGTAAGTACTCAGTCTGGTAAAAAAAAAAAAATTAAACAAAGAGGTTATCCAGTCAAAGAACCGTACAATATTTGACATAGATCATAAAATGAAAGCGTATTGATAGATAATAAAATGAAAAATAGTTATAATAGTCAGAGTCCGACACACATGCACCTACACATCTACAGAGCTAGCTAAAATTTTATTCCTTTTCAACCATAACGAGGCCTGCAACCATTTGTACAAGTGCAATATGGCGATATTCTCTGGATCGAAAGTGGCCACTGAGGCAAGGATTTAGTTAATGGTATCGCACCTTGTATTCTGGTGAATATACATCCGAAGTTTAAGGGGCTGTGGATAATTGGAAGGGGTTTTAGAGCCTGAAGCAGGATATGGAGTTGGAAAAGGACACGCTTCATATGGAACCAAAAAGTGATCTTGGTCGGCAGAATCCTAGGCTTCTTACTGTAAGTCGCAACAACCAGCTTCCTGTATAACGGTGTCGTTTTTTGTTCAAACGAAGCTAGGTTCGAAATTTCACTTCCATTCATTTTGCTTAAATCAGCCGTAGCTTCCAATAATCCACTCTTGACGCTTGCGCTCAGAAATGTCTTTTTTCCTTTGGAGTAGAAAAAACTGGTCGTATCGTAACCACTCAAACAGTGCAATAGAGACAAAGAGGCTAACAATGAAGTTGGTTCCAATTTTGCCACACAATGAACTGGAATTATTTTTTTGGGAAACTTTACAAACAGCTCGAAATTTTGGTGCTGAGATAGTAGTGCCAGCTCTTGGTAATGCTGAAGCAAAATCAGAACTATTTCTGTGTCATTAGCACGAATAGTAACTTTTGAACACCCATTCCGTAAGCAAGATGCAGCATGAATCACTGTGCGAGCATCGGCCTCCTCGTGTGTGCTTTCGAGCTCTGCAATAGTGACAGGAACTACATCCATCTGGAGCTTCACCCCACTCTTTCTCTCCGAAAATCCTCCTCCCTGAAAAATGTTGAAATCGTTTCAGGGATTGCACTGGTTCTTTCATTCTGCAAACACTAATTCGAATATCTTTTACATTTGGAATTCGTGAGAAGAACTTCTAAGTTTTTAAGCATGATTGTCTCTGTCACAGAAACGTTTTTTGTCAACAATTTGTCACCTTTTCGTTCGTGGCACTTGTTACTATCTTTGAGGCAGACAGACGAGCCAGAGGGGTCCTTGTGACCAAAAACATCCGCCATACTTATCTGAAACCACAAGCGACTGTCGAGCATCTGCAGGTAAAATATCCAGAAGTTTCTGAAATATCCTCTGTGAGAAACATTCCAGAGTCTCTTTTCCAATTGGTTTCTGAGACCAAAAAAAATGGCATGAATTCCACAACCACTCTCACCTGCTTACAGGTTTCGCTGTCCGCTATTACAGTTGGCTATGAGTCTACTTTCAAGAAGTTCTTTTCATAGATCCAGCAAAACTAATTTTTTACCACTACGTATCCTTGGAACGCCTTCTTTTCTTCAAAATGCTAAATGAAAATGGAAACAATTCGTGCAATGCGAGTTTTACCAGAACACCTACTGGAGATCCTTGACCACATTGGCATGGCAATATGACCTTTTTAATAACATCAAGTTCCTGTGAAACTGTGTTCCAACCAACCAACCATGTGATGCAGTTCCATTCTACCTACCATGGTAAGTTATCATAGTAAGCTCCTACCCTGAAGAATAACATAGTAACAAAAAAGTTACCAAAGTAATTAAAAGTAACTTACCGTTAAGGAGAAAATGTCAAGTTGGAATGATAGTCATGGTAGCCCTGTGTCACCCTATGGTAAGAAGAACAGGGTTTGAATGGATTTGGTAACTTTTTTTTACTTGTGCTTACCATGGTAAATAGGTTGGAACTCAGATAATGAGTGAGTAATAAAAAAAAAAAATACATAATGCAAAGTTAATTTTGCAAGCAAAGTAGAAAAAGGAATACATTTGGCTATGTCAGGAAGAATAAAAGATTAAAAATTTATTTGAATCAAGAGGGAACATAAGAATACAAGGCAAAGATATGGTTAAGCTACAGATTAGCTAAGCTGCCCCTGTAGTTTAAGGCAGAGAGCCCTATGTTGCTGATGGAGGGTACCAATATAACTGGGATATACAATAAGAATATGTTTATATTCTACTTCTACTGGACTTTATCTGTGCAATCCTGGTAGAACCTTACAGCCCAGTTAACCGAATAATATATAGTAAAAAATAAGTTGTTTTTATCATGGGTTACTCATCTGCAACTTTACCCAAAGCTGCTTTTGATATATTTCAGGGTGTTTGAAAGCTAGGCTATCCTATTCAAATGGTTAACAACTTCAAAGCAAAATGCGGTACTATGGCATAATAAGTGAATTATGTTGGGAAAATTGAAAAAAGTCGGTAATTACAAATATAGAATGGATTTGGTATCGTTTTTTTTCTTGTGCTTACCATGGTAAGTAGGTTGGAACTCAGCCTTATCTATCTCATTACTCAATGAATATAAACTTTTATCTATTCTGCGAGCAAAATAGAAAAGGGAATACATTTGGCTACATCAGGAAGAATAAGAGATTAAAAAAATTAAATCAAGAGGGAGCATAAGAATAAAAGACAAAGATATGGTAAGGTGCAGATTAGCTAGGCTGCCCCTGTAGTGTAAGGCACAGAGCCCTACGTTACTAATAGACGGCACCAATAAAACTGGGATATACAGTAAGAACTCGTTTATATTCTGCTTCTACTGGACTGTATCTGTGCAACCCTTTTGCAACCTTATAGCCTAATTGACTGAATAATATATAGTAAAAAACAAGTTGTTTTTATCATGGGTAGCCTATGTGCACCTTTACCTAAAGGTGCTTTTGATATAGTTCAGGATGTTTGAGAAGCTAGACTATTCTACTCAAATGAATTCTGATGGGAAAATTAAAAGAAACTCGACACTTACAAACATAGAAACGGGCTATGGCACTTACCGTTCCTTGTCAAAAGTTGTAAAACAAAAATTATTTGCTTCTCTGCTGGGGGTGAATACCGTTGTTTGTTGTTTCCTTTCACCCTTAAACACCTTACCTTACATCAGCTTTGCTACAGGTAGCACTGCGAATCTGATACATGCAAACGAAAGTCGCTAGATAGCTGTTTTTGAATATTTCAGGTCATTTTTAAGGGTCAAGCACCGCTAGAGGTGCCTGTTCTCGGATATAATGGTAATCAGTGGATTCGAAATGACTAGTAACTACTTTCAGATTGCTTGAAACAGATGTGTCATGACGACATGACATGATGACATGAAAATAAGCGTCTTTTTGTCTACTGGCGTCATTGTCACTCATTTTTCTTTACAAGATATTCTTGCAATGAGTGAAGAGTCATTATTTAAATGTAAAACACAGTCGAGTTTTAAGGGTGAAGAGCGATAATTTATTATTAGGTAATTACAAGGGTGTATCTGTTCCCCCCCTTTCTCTCTCTCTCTCTCTCTTTTTTTCTCTCTCTTTCTCTCTCTCTCTCTCTCTCTCTCTCTCTCTCTCTCTCTCTCTCTCTCTCTCTCTCTCTCTCTCTCTCTCTCTCTCTCTCTCTCTCTCTCTTTCTCTCTCTCTCCATGGAAAATACCTTCGAAAATCCAACAAGAAGGCGCGAATCAGGGAAATAACAACCTCATCTGCAGGTACATGCCTTAATGTCCGATCTTGGAAATTGCCCTCCCAGGCAACCTAGCGCGTCCCCAGGTGGCAGATAGGGGAATCTTCTCCAGCAGATATAGACCTGGAGTATACCTTCGAGTATCCGATAAGAAGCTTTGGACCAGGGAAATAACAAAGAAAAATAGATCAGAGACAAAATTAACTCTTGAAAAGAGCAGAGAAAGGCGGAAATTTAGATAGTGATTAAAAAAAAGAACAAAATTGACAACATTTTGAGATTTTAAGCTTCCCTTCTGTAAGTTCTAGCAAGTAGATAAGCATAGTGATCAAACACAAGCCTTGTCCTTTCCCCCCCTCCCTCAATGAAATTCCCTTAAAGGTTTCAGTTCAAGTTCTTGATTCCTGTCAAAATGTGATAGACTTAGCAAAACTACAACTTTAGAATTACTCCTTCAGGAAGAGACCCCTTTTTTCGATTTCTTTGTCCATACACAGGAGAATTTCAGTCTATGATGATCTTTTGTTTTGTAATTGCAAATTTACCCCATAAAAACATACTTTTGATATTTCTATGAAAATTGTCAAATAAGGAGCTTGAACACGCTACCCTGCTATTTAGAGTATTATGGACGATACGCTCTGCTAACCAAGCTAGCAAAACCTATTGCATCCTCATGACCCCTTTATTGGTTTTTATCAGTGACTTTAGAGTCACTGATAAAACCAATTGTATATTAAATAAAAAGCATTTCAAGTTCTCAATATGTTTATCATCAGAACTGCCAGGTACTTTTACATTCAAAATAGCAAGAAAAATGACGAATTGTCACCCTTAGAACTATGAGGAAATGCTCCAAATTTATAAATAGTAACAAGTACAAAAGTACCCAAAGCTTCATAACAGAAAAAGTAAAAATACCCTAAAGTGCACCCTTAAATTTGTATAGCAGAAACGAAATTCACATATTTAGAGGCTTGAATGAAAATTTCACTATTGGATCTCTCATAGTTGGAGAAATAAGTATGTGGAACTCTGGTACCCCAATGCCAAACAAAAAAAGTAAAATACCCTAAAGTATACCTTTAGATCTTTATAGTAGAAACGAAATTCACATATTGCCAGGTTGAATGAGAATTTTACTATTGGATCCCTCATAGTTGGAGACATAAGTGTGGGGGGCTCTGGTACCCCAATGCCAAAAACTTTTGAAAACTCTGTTTTATATTAATGTTTATATTCTCAGCTGGAAGACATTGCATCAAGGAAGTTTTCGTATAGCCATGAGCGATTGCTCATTCGGAAGTTAATCATAACAGCTAGTTCCTTTTCTCACATGCGACTGTGTTATTTTGTGCCATATTCTTTGTTAGAAATACAGAACGCAAAATAATTTGGTCAAAATTTGGCAGTTCAAAATGTTCAAAATTTTATATACCGTTTATCTAATATAATTAACGTCTATACAGCATCGCCGAATGGTGCATTATATATTATGCTGTTGGCCAATGGATTTTTTTATGGGGTATGGGTCATCTTCGTGGAAGGCCCATGTTTTTAAACTTTTTAGGAGATATGCTTCAGATGGATTGAATGAATATTCAGATGATTATACATTTTACCTCTGACTTCTTAACATTAGGGAGATCATAAATATTTGGATGAACATAGGACAAAACCCACAGAAGAAGTGTTGAGTGATGAAAGCTCTCCTATTCGGAAACAATAGTACATTTTGGACAATTTCGCTTTGCTTTTTAAAGCAAATGCGCTAAATGTGCTTTTAAGCATTATTCTAAAAAAAAGTTAAACTTCGATTTAAGGAGTCAGGTTTGCGGGGATGGTAGCCCCCCCCCCCTCACAGTTTGGGTAGGTCGCGATACGATATTAAATACACACACAAATTAAAAATGAAAAGCAAGTATTTTTAAGGGAAAACTCAGAATGACCAGGAAATATTCTGTATATGAATGGGGCTGTCCCCTCTTTAACCTCTTACTCCAAAGCTTTACTTTGTGTCCTCAATGAGTTAACGACAATTGCTTCAACACAAGGGCAATTGAGACGGGATATTTTTTTTTTTTTTTTTTTAATAATACCTCAAGAACAGAGGAGCTTAATATTGTGCATAATTTCCCCTCCACTGGAGGGGATATGGTGTAAAAGAGAATCGGTAAATAAGCAGTTGCAAATAACCTTTAAATGCGTTTGTTACACTCATAAACTTAATTTGAAGAGCGGATAGTTAAGGAGGGTGGAGCTCACCTAGTAAATTGAATTATATACGTTCTTTGCAAGTTTTAATGGCACTATTTAATTTAATTTGAAAATTAAATAAAAAAAAATTTTTTTCAAATGAAAGTAAGGAGCAACTTCAAAACTTAAAACGAAAATAAATTATTACGTATATGAGGAGGATTGCTCCTCCTCAACACTTTGCTGTTTACTCTAAAGTTTTTACTACTTTAAAAAAAAGCTGCTTAATGTTCTAGTTAAACGAACCTTGTGTTTCATGATTTCTTCTTAAAGAATTTTGACAAAATTCAAAATTTAGTGTAAAGAGCGATATGTCGTGGGTAGCAACCCCTTCATATACATAATAATTTATTTCCGTTTTAAGTTTTAATGTTGGTCCTTACTTTCAGTTGAAAAACTTGTTTTTTATTTTATTTCTGATTGTTTTTTAAATAATGCCAGGAAATCTGAATCCACCTCCATGAGAAATTCCTTTCTACCTACGGATATATTTTCTGGAGGGTTCAATCCTTCTGAAAGGATTGAACTCTCCAGAAGAAGAAGAGATAAGAAGGATTTTGTATATATATATATATATATATATATATATATATATATATATATATATATATATATATATATATATATATATATAGCGTAAATTCCCTCAGTGTAAAATTGTACCTAAAAAATGAATCTCCTGGAAACTTCCCTCCGTGTGGATAATGCTCCCCATGGAAAATCTCCAAGCAGAAAATTCGCCCCTCCACTATCAAAATATATGTATACTTCCCAATAACTGATACTATACGTAAACAATGGACAATTTTTATAACTTAGACCTTTCTCCAGGGACTGTGAGGGGTAGAGTTATCTCCAAAGTTCAAGTTATTTGGGCTTTCAACTGTGCTGAACAAAATGGATATCGCAAATCTTTGATCGAACAATTTGAGAAAAAATGGCATGTGACGGGGTCTAGTTGCCCTCCAATATTTTTGGCCACCTTAAAGTGGCACTAGAATTTTTAATTTCCGTTCTAATGAGTCCTTTTCTGATATTATAGGACCACTGGGTTGATACGATCACCCATGGAAAAAAGACAAATACATAACAAGCATTCGTGATCTTTGTTCTGGAAAAAAATTACAAAATTCCACATTTTTGCAGATATGAGCACCTCTACATTAGGGTTATCTGGTACGCTGAATGTGATGGTGGGATTTTCTTTAACATTCTATGACTTTTTGTGTGTGTTTCCCCCCTTTATGAAAACCAGCCAAATTTTTACCAGACTCTTAGCCTTTGATGGGTGTGACTAAACTTAATGAAACTTATATATTTGAAATCTGCATAATAAGCCAACTCTTTTAATATATCTATTGATATCAAAATCTTTGATATCAAATCAAATGATATCAAAATCTATTGATATTAAAAAGTACCTTTGAGGGGTAAGACTAAACTTAATGAAGCTTACAAATTTGAAATAAGCATAAAAATCTTAATCTTTTGATGTATCTATCGGTGTTAAAATTCCGTTTTTTAGATTTTCGGTTACTATTGAAGACCGCTACTTACTTACAGTTCGTTACCACGAACTGTTTGAAACAGCTTCTATGAGAGAGACACTCTTAGGGATTTGACAATCTTAAAGATTTTGTCGCTACATGGTTCAAAGTACAGTGTAATGTAGAGAATTATTTTAAAAATTTACAAGCCTAATTGATTTATTACAACTCATAAATTTGTTGTTTCTTAAGGCCATTGCACTGACCCTTAATTTTTGTATGTTCGTATAGTTTTGTAAAACGAATTTCTGTGAGAAGGAATTAATATACAAAAGGAGAATGGTTTTGGAATTGAATCTCAGAGCAAACATTTCTCAGGTTTTTAAAGAAAAAAAGAGACGACAATACTAATCCGTATCCACAGATTATTTATGTCTTAAAGAGATTATATCCTTTGTCACTTTTGCTCGTCCCTTTTGTTTAAGTTAATCAATTTGTCTTTTTGAATGGTCCATGTATAAAGATAAATAATGTTTTGAAGGAACTATATGATTTAAGATATTCCAATTCCACTCATTGGTAGTCTTTTTTCTCTAGTTCGTCTATTTTCGGCTAAACAAATTTTTGGTTTGTCACTTGATGATTGTTAAATAATCGTCACAGGCGTAAGGTGCTCTGAACATTAAAGGGGCTCTTTGTCTCTTACTCTTTCAATTTCTGCTTGAATGCTTTATATAATATTTTAAAAATATTCTAGGTTTTTTTCGACAAGCCACCTTTACCCCCAGAGCCAACTGTTCAAGATCGATTAAGGTAAGTCATTTTCTTTGTTTACCGTATTGTAAAAGGCTATGGTTCCAGACATCAAAATAACTTTTATTGAACTATTAAACTTAATTAAGAAAGATTTCTTATGACCTGTCAGTGTTTCAATATTCCTATGTCTGGTAATAAAGTTTTTGTGGCATAAGTGATATTTTTTTCCTCCTATGCCTCTATGGAAAAGACAACTGAGATTGAAGATCCGAATTGAAATTCAAAATAATTGTCCTATATATAAGGAGGAATGCCGCCCCATCAACTGCCCACTTTTTAAGTTAAAATTTATTTGCTTGTCTGAAGGCTTTATCAGGTGAAAAAAGCCCCACATAGGCATTTCTAGAACTCTAATGCCCCCTTTTGATATTTAAATTTTGTTAATCGAAATTTTACGCGTATTCATCTGAAGGAAGCTTAAATTGCCATAATGTTTTTTTGCCAGGTATATTTTTTCAAGTCGTCCTTTAGATATATTTTATACTAGTTTTTTTTTTTTGGTGTAATATTCTAGTTATACTAAATGTCTTTCTGTACAAACGCAATGCATGGTGTCATTGCCACATTATCACCTGTCTTTTTTGCTCTTTGAATACATGTGAATGTGGAATCATTTACATGGAAATGTTTTTTTTTTTTCGAAGTGAAGACTCTAGAGTATGGTCAACCGAAGGGTGCAGGTCTTGCACATGACCCACGAAAATACTGCCATGCCCCACTGGTGAGGCCTATGCCCAGCGTTGGGAATCACAGTATCATAGCTTCTATTCTAGAAACATTAGCGGAAAAAGTCAAACTTAAGCGTGAAGAGTAGGGGTTGAGGTGATGCCCTTCATATACAGGATAAGTTCGGGTCATTTAGAGCATTGATGTCTTTCTCTACTTTCATTCGTAGCAGTTTTTGTGTGTAATTTATTTTTTTATTGTCATTTTCAGTGTAATATTAGTGCGAGAGAAGCTTCCTCCTCATCCACGGGTGCTCATTTGCTGAATTTTAGGGGGGGGGGGGCTTACCTGGTCTAATCGGAACTTCCAGTGTTTGATATTGACCCTGATGCATGCATTAAACGCCGCCGACAAGATCCCGAGCGACTGCCGCCGAAGCATCGTAACGCCGCCAGTGTGCCGCCGCCAAAGTGCCGTAACGCCACCACCAGACGAGGTGGCTGCGTTTTCCAGACTTTGAATTAAATTAAGCCAATTCTTTATTGCGTCAACCGCAATGTTGGAGTTTTTCTTGCCTCTTGTGGTTAAGAATTTCGATTTTCCTGCTTAGAAGTAAGCTTTTGAAGATTAAATAAACAAGCGGGTTCACAAATTGTTTGCAAGAATTCCCTGTGCTTCCAGGTGTTTATAAATGCTGAGGTTTTGATTCCTTGACATAGCAGCGTTACTTGAAACGGTAGGTTCTGAAACTTCTCAATTTCCTAACTGTTAAATACTGAATTCTACATTGAATACAATTAATGCGTCTCCTTTTTCGTCATAAATCCACTGGAGGTGTAACTTGAAGCAAACTAGGAGGTGTCTAAGTATTGGATAGGGAATTATTTCAGGCTTCGACAGAAATGAATGGGAAAGAAACTACAAATGCAGGTTTCCCCAATAACCATCTCCATAGTTAAATCTATTATAGGCCTACCGCCTGGAACATTTATTTTTCTCTACTAAGTCTGTCTAAAATTTCTTTACAAGTCTTTTATTAGTTCAAATGTTTCACACATGTATGATGATGACAGACAGAAAACTGTGACAGAAAACTATTTTGAATGCACAGACAGTTAATAATAGAGACATAATTGTAATGGCGAATTTTTAGCTTGACTCTAATCATGGAAAATAGGCTACTGCCCAATCTTAAGCAAAGGATTTTAAAATTGAAGTATTTCAGTCATGGAGAGATTCAATCACTGACATGTGTTGTGAAAAAGAGTAATCAAATTCGCTTAGCTACAAGATTGTATTCAGCCAATCCTAAGTATCTGCATCAGGTCCAAGATTAAGAACCTGCTGTCCTTTCTTAGGGAAGATATATTTTAGTCAAAACATTTGTCCAAGATCACACACTGTCCAAGGACTTAGGGTTTTTACCCTAAATCCTCTTGCATTTAGTAGATTAGATATGGCTGTTCTAGCCACTTTCACAAATTACCTCTACCACCACTCATAGTCCTCAGACGGACCTCTGCAGTGCGTTCTACCTCCTCCCTAATGGCCCTCATAAATGAATTTTACAAAGTTGCCAACTGACTCCCCATCCGAAACTAAGTTCATATTCCTTTTCATTATCTTACCCAGGAGAAATGTCTGAGTTGTCAACAACAGTAACAGTCAGGACTTTTTCAGTTTCATTTTCACCTTCAGTGCTGTCCTTTCACCAAATGTCTTCACAGCCTGGTTCTTGGTTTTTCTTGCTTTTGTTGCTTCAACTTTTTCTTTTCCACCTCGTCTTTGCCTCACTTGGCTTTTACTGATGTATCAGTGAGCACTTTTGTTCTGCCCTCCTTTCTCTCTTGACGCATTTTGTTTTCTTGGTCGTGCTGGGATGTGGTTTTACTTGTTCTGGTGTGACTATCCTATTTCACACTGGCACCAAAATTAAGGGTTTTCTGAAAGCATTGGATGAGAGAATGGCACTGCAGGTAGGAATGGAGTTGGAGTTACAACCTTTGATGAGCTTGGCAATTTACCACCTGCTTCATGGACTAAAAAACATTTGGCTGGCCTTGTTTTTAAGAGCACAGATATTCATTATGAAAACGATTTGGATTGATAGCGAATACCTTCCAAATCCCTTCTGGATCTTTGATGGTATGAAAGCTACGGGGAAAGAATTTCCTTTCAACCCAGCAGTTGTGTAAATGGTGACAGTTCTTGATGGTGACGGTTGCTTGATGAATTTTTTTTTTATTAATTTTGATAATTAATTCTGTTAAGAATACTTAGCTGTTAGATATTCCAACTATTATGCAACGGTTCTGAAATACCACGTCCATTTTGTTTCTACCAGATTTCTAATTCTCTTGATGAATAACGAAGAAGACTAGTGTTCTGCCGGCGACTCAGAAAGGTCCTAAGTCGTGAATAGGCCCAAATATGTTGTAAATTTAAGCTGTGATTTGAGAAAGACTGATCAAAACCAAAATGTTTGTGATGAACAACGATTGTGGCAGCAGCGTGCCGCTGCAGCTTTTGTTTTCCCCCGCTGCCCCCGACCTTCCCTTATCGGCAAGACTCATGGCTCTAGTTGTATAATAGAAATCTCAAAACAAAATATAAAAATATAGGGCAGTTTGATTCAGCCAGGGGTGCTGGCACCTCACCTTTCGCCTCATGGGTGCCCAAATCCCCAACTGCCCTGATCTTTATACTAAAATGTTTAACTTTTGCACGGCATTGTTTTGAAAACGAATCCCGCTCTTGAAAAAGTTGACCCCTTATGTTTTTTTTTCTCAAAGAGGCACGTATTGCTAAAATGATTTCTGAGAAAGTGATTTTTATATTTATGGGAAGAATTTGTTGGAAAGTATTGCTACTTTGAAGTACTTCCTCCTCCCTTCCGCCTTTGTTCAGACAAGCATATAGTATGAAATTTGTCACAAAAACTTGCCACCGGGCCATTGCAGTAATGAAAGTTATGAAAAAATCTATAAATCAATATCTTGTTAATATAAATGGACTGACTTAAAACTAGACCGAAGTTCCCTCTAATTTTGAATGCACTCCATACTTACCATGGGAAATGTTCTCGACCCTCTAATAATGTTACGTTAATGTAATTTCTACTTCAAAGTCAATATATTTGTGCATCAATAAAGGAGCCATTCTCCCCTTATTAGCATCCATATTACACGCTTTGTTCAAATATATTTGTCAAATCAAGGCATGTCATAGATCAAGTCCCTCCTATTTACTTTTCAGAAGCTACTCTGGCAAAAAGATAAAGAATTTGGCCCTGAAAATTCATTTGTTAGGGACCGAGCACTCCCCCATGTTTAACACCTTGCGATCTACCCTACCCCGATAAATGGTCTTTGTTTATGCATTGTTTTACGACCGTAGTAATACTACGTGTACATTCTATATAATAGGCCACCATTTTTTGTGGATGGTGCATATATTTAAGGATGAATGTGGCACCTTGTGGCATTGTGATGTTTGAAACAAGGAGAATATTTATCTAGCTTTCTGATAGTTCTACGTCGATTGAATCTCTCAAAAAAGAAAGAAAGTTTATTGTTTGAATAGAACATCCATTATTTATTATTCTTTTTTTCGAAAGCTTCAACCCTAACCTTTCTTCGTGTCAGGACTTTAAATATAAAGGTCTCTAAATTTTTCCTTTGTCGTCGTAAATCAGAGGGGATGAATGAATGAGTTAGAACGATGTCTTCATTAATAACGGTCTTCTGCCATCTTTATTTTCTTCGAAGAAAGCGACAAAATATCGCCTTGAAAATGACTGAGAAATTCCATGTTAGATTTACATGATATTCCTCAGAAATAAGTGACTTGGATCTGACGATACTTGACTTGCGTTAAGTGTTGTAAGTATTACTAATGTTAATTATCGTAAGCATTACTATCGTTAAGTAACATTAAGTATTACTTAACTAATGCCAAGTAATTTGTTGAAGTAAAAAGGTTAAGGTGGGAGAGGCGTGCCTCAGATCAGGCCACTGTATATACTTTTATATATTTATAGATATCATTTACAATTTGCTTCAACACTCTTTTCAGATTTTCTACCCGTTATGGCTGGTTTAATTTTCAGGATAGAGGCACTTTTATGCTTTTGCACAATAAGGACGTGGCTACTAGTACCGACTTTGATGGGTTATTTGACATTTATTCACTTGAAATATCAAGTGCTATATTACTAATAAATCAATAGAATTGTGTGTATTCTTGTTCCTTCGGAATCCTCAGGGCCTTCTGTTGTCTCTTCTGTTCGAAATCAATAAAGTGCCCCCTAGACAGCAAACACATCTGTCAATAAGCGAAATAAAAAGCTGAGCTGAATCTTAGTGCAGTGGACTTATTGACCAATATAAGCTGGGAAATTCTTCCTAGCGAAACGATAGCAATAAAAGCCATGAAAAAAGGAATTCTGGCGTGGGTTTTGACTAAAACTATGTTTTTTTATGAGATGTAATGCTGGAAGCTTTCCTGCTACCCTTGCGAAATATATTTAGTTTTAGTATATAACTTGGAACGTAGTTAGTTTTGTATATTTACTCTTGTACGATTTCTCTAGCTACGTTGATTTGTACTGCTATTGGAAGTCGATGGCGTTAAAGTTTTCTTTGTCAGCCTGATAGGATACAGTGAGTTTTAATTTATAAATGGGGTTAAAATAAATTTTAGATCTTCCTTCATATAGTCTTGTTGTATCTGTGAGAAAGTAAATATGTTGTTACTATCCTCCAGCTTAAGTTCTTCATGAGTAGCCTATCGAACAAGTCTCTTCCCGGAAAATGGGTTTTAATGAGTTACTATTTTGGGTTTATATTGTAATATCTCGGATGGCACTTTTTTTACGTAAGCTTTATGTGCCTTTCTCATTTCTTAATGGTATTTTCCGTTGTCCTAGGGTTTTAATATTTCAACGTAAGAACACAATTTTGAAAATATTCGGTAGCTGAGATTCAACTTTATCCATTTCTTAGCTTTCTCTGACGCTTACCCATCTTTAATCCTTCTCTAAGAAATAGTCTAAGTATAACCTTAATCTCCGCTCGGTTAATAGATATATCTGAAACGGGCGAATTCATTTGATTAAATAGCTATGTGTTGCCAACTGCTGACGTCTAAAAAGAGTGCAAGACCAAATTAGAACGATTTTTTCTCAAAAGATTGCAAGTAAAAAAAAAATTTGACTCTTTACTCTTTTATTTTCCCTGAGGTGAATAAAAGAGTGCATTTTACGCGAGAAGTGTGCAAGTTGGCATCCCTGTTCCATGAGTTAAATGCACTTCTGGCGAAGTTGCCAACTACCGACGTTTAAAGCGAATCAAAACTTATACCCAAGAATAGTGTGATCTTGACTCTTCCACATCTCCCCTAAGGTAAAAAAAGAGAGAGCATTTCACACGAGAAGTGTGCAAGTCGGCAACCCTTTTCCATAAGTTAAATGCACTTTTGGCCAAGTTGCCAACTACCGACGTTTATAGCGAATGAAAACTTATACCCAAGAATAGTGATCTTGACTCTTCCACATCTCCCCTGAGGTAAAAAAAAGATAGCATTTCACACGAGAAGTGTGCAAGTCGGCAACCCTGTTCCATGAGTTAAATGCACTTCTGGCCAAGTTGCCAACTACCGACGTTTAAAGCGAGTGAAAACTAATACCTAAGAATAGTGATCTTGACTCTTCCACATCTCCCCTGAGGTAAAAAAAGATAGCATTTCACACGAGAAGTGTGCAAGTCGGCAACCCTGTTCCATAAGTTAAATGCACTTCTGGCCAAGTTGCCAACTACCGACGTTTAAAGCGAATGAAAACTTATACCCAATAATAGTAATCTTGACTCTTCCACATCTCCCCTGAGGTAAAAAAAAGATAGCATTTCACACGAGAAGTGTGCAAGTCGGCAACCCTGTTCCATGAGTTAAATGCACTTCTGGCGAAGTTGCCAACTACCGACGTTTAAAGCGAATGAAAACTTATACCCAAGAATAGTGATCTTGACTCTTCCACATCTCCCCTGAGGTAAAAAAAGATAGCATTTCACACGAGAAGTGTGCAAGTCGGCAACCCTGTTCCATGAGTTAAATGCACTTCTGGCGAAGTTGCCAACTACCGACGTTTAAAGCGAATGAAAACTTATACCCAAGAATAGTAATCTTGACTCTTTCACATCTCCCCTGAGGTAAAAAAAAGATAGCATTTCACACGAGAAGTGTGCAAGTCGGCAACCCTGTTCCATGAGTTAATTGCACTTCTGGCGAAGTTGCCAACTACCGACGTTTAAAGCGAATGAAAACTGACACCCAAGAAGAATTATCTTAGACTCTTCCACATCTCCCCTGAGATAAAAAAAAAAAGTGCATTCCACACGTAAAGTCTGGAAGTAGGCAATCCTGAGCTAGCTTGTCCTTTCGGCGAAAGTCAAAGATATAGGCTTGTCGTAGACTCAGAGGGAAGTTGAGTCTTAAACATTATCTTTAGAGATTAGCCTTTTTTAAGGGGGTCTTGTTTAAGATATGTTACTGATCTGTTTTACAAACTTTTTATTTTATTTTTCCGTGAAATATGAAGGAATAGAAGTTATCGATTAGAAAGACTACGGGTTGATTCTGAGAAAAATGGGAATTATTTTTTAAAAATGTAATATAATTTCGGTATTAAACCAGCTTTTTACGGCTCTGGTTTGTTTGTAAGCCGTTGTAGCATGGAAAAGGGTGAAATGCATTTGTTTCACCATTTGAGCGTCTGATCATATTTTATCAACGTATAGAACTAAAACTAGTTTTGGAAGTCGATTTTTCTGTGAAATGCTTTAAACCATTTCTTTCCTTTAGAAAGATTTGAAGCTAAGCTAATTTTTGTGTAGCCAAGGTCATTAAAAGTGAAGGGTTGTCGAGAAACTTAATGAGTGTTTCATTTTGACGTGCTCTTATGAGTTTTCTTATGACCCAGATGAGTGCTAGCCTTCTGAAATTTGGGCGCAAGTAGTTCAGGTGGTGTACCTCTCTGTTGCACATTTACAAATGAAAATTTCCGGTAAACCATCATCTCTTCCCCTTTTTGTGATTCGCATCACAGTTGGTTGTGTTTTAGTCTACTTCTGGGCCCAATTCCTCTGTACCCAATCTTTGTTTTTACATATTTTGAGCGAAAAGAACATCTTCAACAAAAAACTCCAAATTTCAGATTTCCAGATTGACCTTTCTAGAATTGTTTTCTGCAAACCTTGAGGAGACACAGAATCTTTTCTCTCGGGTTTCTAAGAAATAATCTTATGTTTTAAGCGAGTCCGACAGTAAATTATCTCCAGGAAGTTTACTTAGGAGTTCAGACAGTTTTGCTGTAGTTTTGCTAGTCTATTTAGTACACTAGAAAAAGGAATACAGGAAAATTGTTGAAAATCTTAGAAGCTTCCAAGGAACTTGTCTTCTGCGTTTCACGATCTCAATACCAGAGGAAAGTCTTGAGTATCCATCTCCCACCGTCACCAAGCTGCTGGCCGCTGATGACGGTAGAAAATTAAACAAAAACTACGAGAGTAACCCAAAATTATTGATTGGCAACGGAATAATGTAAATGTTTCTTATCTAATGCTTATCTATAGATTGTTCAAGAGCCATGGGTGCCAACAGGAGAGATATGATGAACAACAAAAAACACAGCTTTTTGATAACTGTAAAACGTAATATTTCTCTTGAATAAGGTAAAATAATTCCCTCCCTTTCCAGGAAAACTGCCATTTTGTCCCTCCCGTTCGCCCCAGTGGAAATTTGCATGAAAATTCGGTGGAAATGAGAATAAATTAAATATTTTTCAATGGCAAAAAGCTACGCAATGTAATAATTGTTTTCTTGTTCCTGGGAGTATGCTCTCCTGGCCCCAAGCTGGTCTTCATGGAAAATCTTCCTACGTAAATATTTTTTGAAGAACTCGCCCTGCACACCGCAGGAATGATGATCCTTTTGTATTTCCAGCTCCGACCAAATTAATATTTGGAAGGTGGTACTCTTTCAGATAGGATTACCACTTATCAAAGCATTGTTATACGAATGTTAAAAGTATTTTTAAAAGAAGAAAAGATATATGTAAATTTCGATTGGATTTCGATCGGTGGGAACACACACCCACTAAAAAAAAAAAACATACAAAGAATTCGAATTTTGAGTTGTCCCCAGTTAAAAGGGACAGAGTAAATTTGTTCTGTGTTGAGCTAAAATAAACATTTGTTGAAAACATGTTTTTCCATATCACGTGTTCGAATATTGAATCAACAGAGAAACGGTAATATGGTTGGACAACTGGACACCGCCAATGTAAATAAAAGACAAACAACTAAATGATATTAGCAAGCCCAGAAAACTAAGTTTCCCCATCAAATCATCCTGAATTATGTATAGCCTGGAGAGAAGACATTTGATTACAACTTAGAGTTTTGTCCAGACAAAATTATTATTATCGTCGTCTGCTTTATATTATCTCACAGTAGCGTATAATCATCAAATATGCGATCTTATGCAACATTTGGGTAGAGCCAAACAGAAGAAGGTACATCAAATTGTAGGTGGTTTTAGGGGGGCAGAGGGGGAACTCTCCCCGGGCCCAGAAATTTTAGGGGGGCAAAATTTCAAATAAATTAACTAAAAGACAATCATTATTGAATTTTTGAATTTGTATTAGAATAAAGTAGAGGGTGCAGTTGGCAGCAAGCAAGTCTACAAGCAAATGGCAGCAAGCAAGTCTACAAGCAAATTGAATCCGATATTTTCATTTTTCCCACATTTTAATCGTCATTCTTACCAAGGTAATTAATGATTTTGCAGATTTAAATGGAAAATTGTGTTAATAAATGAAATTTTGGTAATAAATGTAAATTTTGTTAAAATTCGGCCGGAGAATATTTTGGAGATAGGGGGTGGGGGTCGCTAATCAAGATTTTCTCCCTGGTGCAAGGGCTGTCAGAACCGCCACCGATCAAAGTTTAGTCACCTCAATTCTAAATAGACAGATAAGCAAAAGGCTGAAATTTAATAATTTACTGGCAATATTTTTTGTTCTTTTTTTATATATCTACATGGTCAGTATTAATGCACCTCAAATACCACCGAATCTTTGATTATATATTTATTTTATTAAATTTGGCTGTACTCTCTATCCACAAATCATCATCAATGGAAGAAGTATAAGAAAAAGTGATTCCACATTAGAGGACAAACTTGCCAGAGCATCTTGAATTACGATGTCAAGTATATCCTGGGAAATTTTTGCCAGTATCTTGAAAATCTTTCAGAACAAATGCAGCGTAATTTCAGAGGTCGTTAGCAAAAATAAATTTGTATCATTGAAAAAATATTTTCTGGAATTTCTTGAAGAACCAGATCAATTGGACTCTAGTTTCATATTTCAAGTCATCAATTAATGCTGCACATGAGTGTTTTTTTTTCCGAATCGAGTTTTAAGCGCTATGCTATCTTAGAAAATCCTTTGAGGTATTTCGATAATGGTGTTAAGCTGCAAATTTTTAATTTTTTATTATTATATTATGAGACAGCAAGAGTAACTTTTTATAACCTCGGCTATACTAATTACTTTGATGAAAGAATTTGCTGGTAGGATTAAGTAGGAAACTTTTTAAACAATCAGTTTCTGTATGAGTTGGTTTACCACTGGTGCTGGTTCATCATCTAAGTAGATGGCATTTCTTTTCCTAGGTTGCTCTTTACAGAGGATTTGTAAATCTTATACTTTTTAATTTTTTCTTCAAAAATGATAAAAAAAAGTGCCAAAAGGATTAGGCTGCTTAAAACAGGATTAAATAGTAATATTATTGCTAAGCCCAGTCTAGGTTAGTAAGAGACGGTAATTGAGACACTGCTGTAATATTGCAGTAGCTGCTTAACAGGATTAATGTTAACAAAAATAACAGAATGAGGCTACTTAGTAACAGGATTAAATAGTAACCCTGTTACTAAGCTCAATCTAGGCTATAAGCAGACGGTAAGTGAAACACTATTGTAAAATTGAAGCAACTTCTTAACAGGAGTACTGTTAACAGACGGTAATTGGCACACTACTGTAATAATAACAGGGATAAACAGGGATAATGTTTAGATGGGAGCGGATGGATCTACCCTTTTCCAGGGCTCATAATAAGGAAAATTATCTTTCAAAATGGGTAAAAATCATATAAATCGATTTTTCATGAAAAAAATGAAATGAAATGAAATAAATGAAATGAAAATATTGAAAACGCGTGACACTTTTAAAAAACAGTGAACGTTGAAAAAAAGATTATTTTTTTTTACAAGTTAAAACCCAAGTAATTAAGTTCGACTTCATATCTGGAAGCCTTATCAAGGAAAAAAAAGGAAGGGAAAGGACAAAAAGCTGCTTAAGTAAATTAGTATACACATAGAAACAGGAGAAAAACATACAAATGCTATAAAAAGAAAAAGGAAAGAAACTTCTGATAAACTGTTGTTATTGTATTTAAACAGGCTCTGGGTCATAATTTAGGCCCAAACTCTGGACAAGGTGATTATTATACACTAGTTGTGAAGGTTTGATTTTTCTTCTGATTTGCAATTCTACTCTATAAAAACTAAACAGATATTTTTTTTGAAGATCTTATACATACCCAAGATCAAATTAATTAAAACCAGATATAGGTAGAATTTCTTTTAATAATGTTATATTTGGAAAATTGAATGGTTCTTTTCTTTTACTAGTCAAGCTGAAGTATATCAGAAATCCTCAAAGTTTGTTTTGTTTGTTTGATCTTTATTCATTAAATTCCAACTAGTTTAGACTTAAAAGTCAAAAATTCACTTATCTTCTTCGTTATTAAAAGCGTACTAGGATCAAGTCTGTTTTTGATTAAACTTTTATAGATAGATTTTAATTTGTTTTCTCTCACACTATTTACTCTAATCCTGTTGTAGATGATTGTTTATTTCTATGATTATCCTTGATGAAAATGTTAGCAAAATGTTTGAACTTCTAGAGATTTTGTGGGTTCAGGGTGCAAAAATATGTTTTAAATTTATATGTTAAGGAGACTAAGTCGCTAAGGCTAGGAATAAGCGAAGACAAAAAGATGACGTGTAGAGAAGCTACACTCACCTAGGTAGTCTCACACAGGTCTTGGTAACGAACTTTAAGTAAGGAGTGAGACGGCTAAAAAGTAACCGAAACTCCAAAAATGGAAAAAATGGATTTGAATACCAATAGATATATAAAAAGAATTGGCTTCTTATGCTGATTCCAAATATATAAGATTATTAAGTTTAGTGTCCCCCATCAGAGGCTACGAGCCTGAGAAAATTTGCCTTAATTTCGAAAGGTGGGGGGACCTAAACGTCAAAGAATCTTAATGCTTACGCCATCATATTCAGAGAACAAAAAAGATTGGAGGGCAACTAGCTTCTCCCCACACCTCTTTTCCCTCAATGTCCTCCGGTAAAATTTTGATAGCCATTTTGTTCAGCATAGTTGAAAGGCCAATAACGGTGCTTTTGTAGTTAACAAGACCCCCCACAGCCCCTACGAAAAGGTCTTTAGGCTATAATATGTACCCATTTTTTACGGGTAATATTTGTTTTTGGGAAGTATGCGTACATTTTTTGGGGTGAAGGGGGTTTGTTTTTTCTGATGGGTTTTCCACGGGAAAAATTTTCCAACCAGGGGGGGGATTTTAAGAGAAATTTTAAAATGGCTGAATTTACCTGAATTCCTACATGATATTTATTTTATGTCTTAATTTCTCTTTGCCGAATCAATGTTATGTCGAGAGATGCTAAGGGTAATTGTCCGGGGTAAATTTTCACCGGGATTGAATTATCTAAATTACCTTTCCATGGGAAAATAGGATTTTTTCGGGAAGTCAGGCTGGAATTCCCGGCATTATTTAAAAAAGGGTCAGAGATTAAATTAAAAAACAAGTTTTTTCAACTGAAAGTAAGGAGTAACGTTAAAACTTAAAACGAACGGAAATTATTACGTATATAAGGAGTTTTCCCCTCCTCAACACCTTGCTCTTTACGCTAAAGTTCGATTTTTGTCTCAATTCTTCAATAATGACTCCTGAAATACAAGGCTCATCTAATTAGAAAAATAAGAAGCTTTTTTAAAAGTATTTAAAAACTTTATAGTTCGGTGTCTCTATACTCCGGTGGCCCTTTCTCTGGCGTTGATATTCAACCCAGTCGAATCCAACACTGCATGTCACTCTTCGCTCGATTCTGCTGCTTAAAAAATCCTTGAAATTAAGAAAACTTGAGTGGTAACTCGTATGACAGAAAAGTCAATGACGTTCTACCGTTACAAAGTTAACTAAAAGTCTTAAATATTATTTAGTGGCTGATTATCCTCCTTAGAAAGGAATAGTTTGAAAGACTGTATCGGCTCTTTGGATTAGCATAAGATATGAACCGTTAGGTTCACCAGCCTCTATATATACGGGCCAACATTCAATTTTTCTTTTTAATATGTTATTTTTTTCGTTTAATCCCTTATGGGCACCTGGAGAAGGCTTTTGAATGTAGTGTATTTTAATGTAACATTTTCCTTTTTATTTGTTTTGGGAAGAGATACCGAAAGACTGTAAGTTTTTTTTATATATATAATGGATCAGAATAGATTTTCAGTTCGGAATACCTAATTCTTAACATGATTAAAATCTAGAAAGAACTAGTTTTCCCAAACGTAAGTTCAAAACAAAGTTGAAACTTGAGAATAACCACCCCATATACCCCCACACTTTACATGCAAGCTTAATTTTGTTTGATCAGAGAATGATTATTCTTGAAGAAGAGCAAGCCTTAAAATGCTCGCATGAGGAAAAAGTGTAAAAAATGTTAAAAAAAAAATCACGACATAGTTGTCACATTTTTCAAAGGAGATATTTTGCAAATATCTTGTTTTTAGATAGTGTTCTTCACACCTCCCCAGCCTGTGTGGATAAGAATATCAATTTAGTATATTAAACTACACTCAATATTTCTTCACAATAAAAGGGGAGCTGCCGATCCACCTCGCCCATTTTGTATGCTTACTTCAAATATATTCGTCCAAATCACAGGAGGTTCGGGGGTAAATTCATTCCATTCTGCTTTATTTATTCTGAATGATTTCCCACGAAAAGTTAAAAAATCTACGCCTATAAGCGCAAATTTTGAGTTTTCAAGTCCCAATGTTATCCCGTTCACTAACTTTGTGTTTTTCAGGGGATTTTCTCGTAATTTCACTACCTTAGAAATGTTTTCATTGTTTTTTTTTTTTTTACTTTGGTGTCTTCGTTTTTTTTTATCACGTGTATCCAGTGTGGTCTTAGCACCTATTTAGATTATGTTAGAGATAACGCTTTGAACCTTCACTACCTTTTAGCGCTGCTTTGCGCATTTCGTGTTTTTAATTCGATCCAAGGTTGTCTGTGTAGTCTAATCAATTTTGAGGTTCCCCAAAAAGTTTTGTTGATGTGTTCTACTGCTGGAAATGACGTTTTGTAGCTTAAGTCTGTCTTTGAATATGCTTTGATGTTCTGCTTGAAGCATTTTCCCTTTCTGTCCGAAATCAAGAAAAGCAAATCAAAGAGCTGACATTATTTGCATATACTTTTTCGAGTCTTACTTATTATCGTATTGATTATTCTCCTCTCCTTATTGTGTAACCAACCGTGTCTGCCGTGTGACAATTTCCAGAAAATTTATGACAATTTTTAAAGCAGTGTGATATTTGAATTGATTAGTTTACTGACTTCACACCGAGATTATATACGAGAGAAGAGGCATTCTTACTTACGTAATTTACGAAAAAATCTTGAGTTTTGTAGCTCATAAAAGAAGAAAATTCGTTAAGAACAGCTGAAACTTCAGAGATATATTAGAAAAAACTATGAAGTAGTTTTAGCTTTGGAAGAGAATTATTTCTTGATCTCTTATTGTTGAGTTGCGGTAATATATTTCGTGGGTACTATTTTCTCTTTAGTTGCGAATGGGCTCGGGACGACGGAGGAAATATAGTGATTGGGAAGGGATTCTTGAAAAGTCATAGTTGTGACATATCCGTATGCCTCTGATGAAGTGCCAAAATTGAAAAAGATAAGAAATAAGCAAAATAAAAGTTAAAATTTAAAAATAAAATAAATAATTTAACTTGTAAAAGAATAGAATTCATTATGAACAGCTAAAACTTCAGCGATGTATAAAGAAAACAAACAAATTATGAAGTGGCTGAGCTTTTGAAGAGAATTATTCCTTGACTCTTTAGTTTTGGTAATATATTTCGTAGGTACTATTTTCTCTTTTGTTTCAAAGTTTTAACGGCGGTAAATGGACTTAGTAAACTGGTCCATTAATATTGAAGTTTAGTCAGCCATCCGTCTAGCTGCTGCTTCGCAGCTAGACTTTAGCATACAATTGCATACCCACACATTGGGCTTGGGACGATGAGGGAAATTCCTAAGGTTCAAAAACCTGTTTTAAGGGAGGGAACTTTTGTTTACTTTCAGTTCTGTAAAGAAGACCTTTAAAGACTCGCCAGTAACACATATATGCAACTTGAAGTAGCAAATCCGTAATTTTTTATTTATATTTTCTTTTTACAAATGAAGAAAAACGCTGGTGTTTTTGTAATATTATGGGACTTAAGTCATGTTTTGGCTAAGAACCGTCCATAGGGGAGTGGAGTTATAACCATCTATTCCGCTGTTGGTATATCCCTGGCTACCTTTAATCTATCCCTCTTTTCTACTCACCTCGGTGGAAAAACAGATCGAATTTCGGAATTTGTTTCTGTTTTATAATATAAATCATTCATTGAAATAACCTCCTGTCAAAAAAATGCCATGTACTGAGAGGACTGGCAAATGCAATGCTTTTGCAAGTCAAATTTTTTAAACTTTTAGCACTTCCCGCGCTAATGCATCTATAGAAAAGAACTTGAAGACTACTTATATTGGAGCACATGAATGTTGTTGGCTATGGGTTTTGATATTTTTGTATTGAAATTTGCAATAGAATGTCAGTGCCAAAATTTCTGTATAGACCACACATTTGCAGTGGGAAGTTCTGTGGGGTTTCTTAAGGCCCTGTCCCCCATGAGCTCACGTGCCCGTTTGCAGGGTCCTAGTAAGTTATAGCCATAGCTTATCTCATCAATAGGGTTTTAGAGCATATTTACTCAAACCACGCACAAGGGGGAAGGGCTCTTGTGCCTTTGCATGTACATAAGCAGGGGATGATTTTGCCCTTGATTTCCCCGAAATATCGAGATTTACCCTGTATTTTACCGACTGCTTGCTATATTACCAATTATATGTTAGTTGGTGTTTTTAGCTGAACAAGATGCTCAAACTGTTTCCTCATTCACGATTAATATAATTAGCATTAGCGTGATTGAAAAGAAGAGATAGCCTAAAGTAACCTAATAATTTAGCTGATATTATTCCATAAGGATAGTCAGCCTCACGCTCTGATGCCTTTTTATCATCACGTAAATGTCTGGTTCCATCTATTATCTTGCTAGACTTTCTTCATTGACCAACTCAATCAATTCTCCGACTCCCTGTGGGATTGTGAAATATCTTTTAAATGACGGCAACTACGTCTGAATTTAATAATGTTGTACTTGAAAACGATTTAAAATTCCTTAGATGGCTCTAGTGATTTAATACTTGTGATTACATGGCGTTGACTAAAGGTCTAGACATCTAAGCTTAAACAGTGGTGTCTTATTATGAACATATAAACGTATGGAAATATATCCTACATAATTATTATGCTTTTAAGCTTCCTCTTTGGCAGAATTTGAAATCCTAAACAAAAAGTTCTAGAACTATGGTCTTGAACTGTTGGTTCTTTTTGCCAAGTCTCGGATTTTACGCATGAACTGGAGCTTCCTAATCATAGAGGTCTGGCTAAATGCGTTCTCAGGCACGCAAGTATAGCTAGGCAAGCGTATGAACACCACTTCTGTTTGAATGTGCGATTGACGGTTATATCATCTATTTGTACTCTAGCCACACCAGTATAAGTACTGCTTTAGGTATCGCACTGCTGGCACTGCTTTAGGTATCGCAGTTCCTTCAAAAATATAATCTGAAAATCTGAAAGAGATACTTTGGGTTCTTTCTAGTTTGTGATTAAATAAAAAAAACAAGTTTTTTTAAATGAAAGTAAGGAGCGACATTAAAACTTAAAACGAACAGAAATTACTCCGTATATGAAAGGGGCTTTTCCTCCTCGACACCCCGCTCCTTGCGCTAAAGTTTGATTCTTTCTCGCAACTCTACTTTTTAAAACAATAAAAAACTACTTACTTCGTATATGAAAGGGGCTGCTTCCTCACCAACATCCCGCTCTTTACGCTAAAGTTTTTTACTGTTTTAAAAAGAAGAGTTGAGAGAAAGAGTCAAACTTTAGCATAAAGAGCCGGGCGTTGATGAGGAAGCAGCCTCTTTCATATACGAAGTAAGTAGTTTTTTATTGTTTTAAAAAGTAGAGTTGCGAGAAAGAATCAAACTTTAGCGCAAGGAGCGGGGTGTCGAGGTGGAAAAGCCCCTTTCATATACGGAGTAATTTCTGTTCGTTTTAAGTTTTAATGTCGCTCCTTACTTTCATTTAAAAAAATTTGTTTTTTTATTTAATTTCTGAAAGTTTTTGAATTAATGCATGTCTGATTTTGGCTCTCCGTACATAAATTATAAAAAGGAAATTTGCATATTAATTCTTTTTTTGGCTAAATGGCTTTCTCTTAGTTTTGATCAGACGATTTTGAGAAATAAGGGTGGGGAAGGAGGTCTAGTTGCCCTCCAATTTTTCGGTTACTTAAAAAGGCAACTAGATCTTTTATTTTTAACGAACGTTTTTATTAGTAAAAAAAAAATACGTAACTTAAGAATTAACTTACGTAACAAACTTTTATATTCTTATATTTTTGATTATATATATGAGGGGGATGGTCCCTTCGTTAATACCTCGCTCTTCACACTAAATCTTGTTTTATCCCAACTCTTTAAGAATGACCCTTGAATCAGAAAGGCCGTAGAATAAATAGTTGAAATTATTTAAAAAAATTTTAGCATAAAGAGCGAAGTATTTATCTCCTCCTAAATACCTCGCTCTTTATGCTAGAGTATTTTTAGAACCCCTCATATGCGTAATAATCTCTGTTCGTTTTAAGTTTTAATGCTTCTCCTTACTTTCAATTGAAAAAACTTTTTCATGTTTACATTTTCATTGTTTTTTTTTATAGTAATGCTAGAAAGTCCTGCGCCCTTTTCATTGAATTTCTCTTCCGCCATGAAATATTCTTCCAAGGAAAGATCCTCCCATATAGCCCCCTCCCCTGAACCCCACACCCAAACCAAAAAAATCCCCCGGATAACGTCGGTACACTTCCCAGTAACCATTACTGTATGTAAACATTGATCAAAGTTTGTAACTTGCAGCCCCTCCCCCAGGGACTGTGGGGAGTAAGTCATCCCCTAAGACAAAGTTATTATGGTTTTCGACTATGCGGAACAATATGGCTATCTCAAAATTTTGATCCGTTGACTTTGGGGAAAAAATGAGCGTGGGAGGGGGCCTAGGTGCCCTCCAATTTTTTTGGTCACTTAAAAAGGGCACTAGAACTTTTCATTTCCGTTAGAATGAGCCCTTTTGCAACACTCTAGGACCACTTGGTCGATACGATGACCCCTGGGGGAAAAAAAACAAAAAAAAAAACAAAAAAAAACAAATAAACACGCACCCGTGATTTGTCTTCTGGCAAAAAATACGAAATTCCACATTTCTGTAGACTGGACCTTGAAATTTTTTCTATAGGGTTCTCTGATACGCTGAATGCAATGGTGTAATTTTCGTTAAGATCCTATGACTTTTAGGGGGTGTTACCCCCTATTTTCCAAAATAAGGCAAATTTTCTCAGGCTCGTAACTTTTGATGACGAAGACTAAATTTGATGAAACTTATATATTTAAAATCAGCATAAAAATCCGATTCTTTTGATATATCTTTTAGCATCGAAATTCCGTTTTTTAGAGTTTCGTTTACTATTGAGCCGGGTCGCTCCTTACTACAGTTCGTTACCACGAACTGTTTGATTTGAAGAGCTCAAGTTTTCCATGTATTAAAAAAAAGCACGACTCGTGATCATTTTTTTTTTATCTACGAGATAAAGCTGGCATATAAAGTTGCATTGGGTGAATTTTTCTTTTTTTTAAAAACTGTCAAAACTTGGGTAATAGGCTCAAAATGGGATGTACCAGCAGTCAATATATCAATGGTCCTGGAAAACTAACATTGGCGAAACCGAAGAAATTATCGAAAGGAGTCCTGAAAACGACGTAGACGAGTTTCAGTTGGAATTGACATTGATTGTTGAGAATACTTAAATATCGAAAAGGAAGAATCACATCCCAAGTGAAATTTTGAACAGAAGAAAGATTAGCAAGGTATGCGTAATATTAGCCTATTTTCTATCTAAAATATAATGGAAGCGGGTCAATGTTTGGCTCTACATACCCAGGTCAATGACGATTCGGCAGTGCAGATCATAACTCGTTCTACCCTTATGCTCCCGAGATTAAACATTACTAGAGACGCTAGATATGGAATGGAAAACCAGTGTGGAAAGAGGGAGAACAAGTAACGGTTGCCTATTTAGCTAAATTGGGAAAAAGTGCCTACAATGAATGAATATGAGTAATAGAACAACGGTAATGAATGTGTATAAATATTTCAAGGATCTTTTCTGAAGCATTTTTTTAGATCTTTTTCCTGAATTTTGTATATGACCTGTTTGGCTCATATTAACATATTACTTTTATTGTTAAAGCATTCCGGTATTAGAGGACGCAGAAGAATCAAAAAAGCTTGTCACCAACGAATCTATCCCGCAGTCGTCCCTCCGAAGCAAACGTGATGAAGTCGATTCTCGATCGAGAAGAAGTCGCGGTAGGTGGAGTGTTGTTCTTGACCGAGTTGTCGATAATTCTAATCGGCGGCAGTATGGAGTAGGTGTTGTCGGAAGATGGTTTGGAGGGTATGTATATATTTTTTCTTTAGTAGGATGTTGTAAGGGCGTTTTTCGAAATAGTTTGCCTTCGATTTGTACAAATCAAAGTGCAAGTGGTGAAAATGTTTTGACTCCTCTGAAATACAAGTTCTTCGTATTTCGCACAGGTATGCCCATTTGTTCTGTTTGTTTTTTTCAAATTCGTTATTTAACAGGTATATTAATATATCTAAGCCACTAAGAGGCTGAACTAATGAAAAAATTTTGGAGAAAATTATATAAAATAAAACGTGATTAAATTGCATAAAACGAAAAAATTGTTAACATTATAAATTACAAAATGTTACAAAAATGCCATAAATTGCAAAAAAATGGAGAATACTGTAGAAAACAAACGTTGGAGAAAATTCTGAAAAATAATTAGTTTATTAATTTAGATTTCAAGGCGCCTATCACTCATGTTTTCAGGTGTTTACCTATGAACTTGAGTATGGAGAGTGTTCTTAAGTGCTTTTTAGCAATTGTATTTTAAAATTGGTCTCTTAGAAATGTTTTCTGTTCATTCGTCTTCTTTGGAATTGAAAATTGTTATTTCCCTTAATATCCCGCCTTTCCATTAGGCTGAACAAGTTGGTGCAACTGAATCTTCGATGCTGTAAACTTGTTTGCGCAGTGTTTCAGTTTTTTTGGTAGGAAATGTTTTGTTTAAAAACTAGGGCTATAAAACATGTCCCACGGTAACCTTACGTTTCCCTAAACTTGCTTCTTGATAAAGCCCTCTTCCTGATTCTGGTCTACGAATTCCCACTTCTCCATCATTTGCATGCTTAATTTTTTCCCTGCTTATGGCAGCAGAAGTTACACTTTAATGGTTCATTTACGCATTGTGAAAACCGTGCGGAAATCCGTCCATATCTTTTGGAACGATGGCTCAGAAAACGACACGTTTTAAGGCAATGTTTTCAAATAAACACATCAGTGTGACCTAAGTTATTACCCTCCTCTGAATGCTGTTGAGCAATAGAGAGCCAAATGCCACCATTTCTCTTTATTTTCTTATAGTCTGGGTGAGCAGTATCATACAAGCTGGGTTAGCCTTAAACAAATGTTATAAGATCATGAAGTTTTGATGATCCATAGTCATGGTTATATTCATTTAAAAACCTTGCCAAGAATCTGTCCTGATTTGCAATAATCGTTGCGGAAAGCTAGAAAGTTTTTTTAAGCATGAATACGGACAGAATCTCTGGATTTCCGCAATGTGTATATACACTATAAGCTTTGTCATCCTTAGAAGCTTCTTCTAAGTTTTCCAGATTACTTACATAATTTTTGTCAAAAGTTCTCTGGAACACCTGCCGAGAAAACTATATCTTTTTCTTTTAGCTGTCGAGGTTGGCAATTTTACCAACCTTTCAACCTGTGGCAACTTTTCTTTGGAAATAGGTTTGTTGTTATAGATCTTATGATTATTATTTTCACTGCTTGACTGCCAACTTGACCCAGTTTTTGAAGCAGGATCTTGGTAATAGCAGCAACTATGGTCTTTGTGACAGCGGCCTCGTTTATAAAGCCGATATATTACGTGCATTTGGTATGAGAGAAAAAGATTATTGCTGTGCCTTTTGTAAGCATTTCATTCTCTACTTGACTGGCCAGCAGCTGTGTTTGATGACCTTTCTTGGGGAGAACCATTGTAGCTATACATCTTGTAAACATTATTTTCACTACTTGATTGCCTACTAAACCCAGCTTTAAAGCAGGATCGTGGTAATAGCAGCACCTATCACCTTTGTGACAGCGGCTTTGTTTGTAAAACCGACATATTTCACGTCTTTAGTATGGTTTTCTAAAGGGAAAACGGTTGTTACTGTGCATTTTGAAAGTATTATTTTCCATACTCGACTGGCCAGAAGCTGTGTTTGATGACCTTTCTTGGGGAGAACCATTGTAGCTATACATCTTGTAAACATTATTTTCACTACTTGATTGCCTACTAAACCCAGCTTTAAAGCAGGATCGTGGTAATAGCACCACCTATCACCTTTGTGACAGCGGCTTTGTTTGTAAAACCGACATATTTCACGTCTTTAGTATGGTTTTCTAAAGGGAAAACGGGTGTTGCTGTGCATTTTGTAAGTATTATTTTCCATACTCGACTGGCCAGCAGCTGTGTTTGATGACCTTTCTTGGGGAGAACCATTGTAGCTATACATCTTGTAAACATTATTTTCACTACTTGATTGCCTACTAAACCCAGCTTTAAAGCAGGATCGTGGTAATAGCAGCACCTATCACCTTTGTGACAGCGGCTTTGTTTGTAAAACCGACATATTTCACGTCTTTAGTATGGTTTTCTAAAGGGAAAACGGTTGTTGCTGTGCATTTTGTAAGTATTATTTTCCATACTCGACTGGCCAGCAGCTGTGTTTGATGACCTTTCTTGGGGAGAACCATTGTAGCTATACATCTTGTAAACATTATTTTCACTACTTGATTGCCTACTAAACCCAGCTTTAAAGCAGGATCGTGGTAATAGCAGCACCTATCACCTTTGTGACAGCGGCTTTGTTTGTAAAACCGACATATTTCACGTCTTAAGTATGGTTTTCTAAAGGGAAAACGGTTGTTGCTGTGCATTTTGTAAGTATTATTTTCCATACTCGACTGGCCAGCAGCTGTGTTTGATGACCTTTCTTGGGGAGAACCATTGTAGCTATACATCTTGTAAACATTATTTTCACTACTTGATTGCCTACTAAACCCAGCTTTAAAGCAGGATCGTGGCACCTATCACCTTTGTGACAGCGGCTTTGTTTGTAAAACCGACATATTTCACGCTTTTAGTATGGTTTTCTAAAGGGAAAACGGTTGTTGCTGTGCATTTTGTAAGTATTATTTTCCATACTCGACTGGCCAGCAGCTGTGTTTGATGACCTTTCTTGGGGAGAACCATTGTAGCTATACATCTTGTAAACATTATTTTCACTACTTGATTGCCTACTAAACCCAGCTTTAAAGCAGGATCGTGGTAATAGCAGCACCTATCACCTTTGTGACAGCGGCTTTGTTTGTAAAACCGACATATTTCACGCTTTTAGTATGGTTTTCTAAAGGAAAAACGGTTGTTGCTGTGCATTTTGTAAGTATTATTTTCCATACTTGACTGGCCAGAAGCAGCATTTGCTGACCTTTCGTTTGGAAAAATATTGTTGCCATAAATCTTATAAGCGCTATTTTCACTGCCTGGCTGCCGACTTGATCCAGTTTTTAAAGCAGGATCGTGGTAAAAGTAGCACCTATTACCTCTGTGACAGTGGCCAGCTGAAAATAAAAGAATAATTCATAAAACTCCAATAGTCCTTTACTATTCATGAAGTCAAAAAGCTTTACGACACGATTTTAACTCTCTAAAAACTAAAGAAAGATTAGTTTTGAGTAATTCGTTTGTTTCAGAATTCGACAGAGGCTGAGTAATGACACGAGAGAACTATAGAGAAGCCAGTTTGTTGAGACAGTTTTTCAAAAAAAAAAAAAAATAAATAAATAAAAAATGCACAAACTACAAAGCCCTACCTTTTGTTCGTAGTTTGTTTCAACTTAGATTTTTACTTTCATCGTAATTTTTTTTTTAAATTAACGTTGTTAACAATACAGCAATCCCTTCTGATAAACGTCCTTATGACAGGAACTTAATATTCCGTCCCCCAAATAGGTGGGGTCAGGTATGAACTCCCAAAAACCGGAATTATGTCTTTTAATCTTACTTACGTCCAAATTTCATAAAATTCAGACAACCGTTTCTATGATATGTTATAATGAAAAAACTTAGGGATCCCCACCCTTCTATGGTTAGAATGAACATAGACCACCTATAAACAGCACAAAAATATACCTTCAGACCTGATTAGTTTCAGTTCGTATGCGTTTGCCTTTTTTACTAGGAGTTTGGATAGCAAAAACAATGCCCTCCCATAGAAAAGCTACATAAGGGTCACGTCCCCATTAGGTCTGACTAGGACACTAGCGCTTCTTTTTGACAGAGTTAGGGCTGAGATCCAACCATCTTTATTAATGCATTTTGATAATGTGATTTTTATATCCCCCCCCCTCCCCTATCAGAGAATAGATTGTACCCAGGTACCATCAAGAACTTACTGGAACAGTTCATATTGCCAAAATTAATTGAGATTCGACAACGATTTTTGCTAAATTAATAAGAAGAATTTGACCCTTCCCTCCCTAGATTGAAAAAAGACAGTGATCCTGAGGTTTTTTTCGCTGGAGAAATCACAAAGAAAGACTGAGGGAAACACAAGGAACTAAAAAAAATAACATTTTTAGCCGACCCAAAGCCCTTTTGTCTAATTGATTTTAACCATAGTAAGTAACCGATGCAGATTTCTCAGTTTTCCCTTAAAAGTTTAATTGACCTAAAATTATTAAAACTTACGCCAGAATGGGAGTGTGATATAACTGACAAAAGTGAAGTATTTTAAGGATTTTTCTATTAATTGGTTTTATTTTTAGGAGAACGATACGTGGTTCTCTGCAGCACCATGAAACGGTGCAACAGCAGTTAGAAGCCTTTGAAGATTATCGGCCTTATTTTACATATTGGGTAACAACAGTTCAAGTAGTTGTTTTAATAGCTGCCATTATTCTTTATGGATTTGCACCGTTTGGGATTGGAATTCGTCAAAGAACTGGAAAGGTAACTCAATTGTCTTTGCTTTTAAATTTCATGTTACTTTTAGTTGTGGTTACAATTGATGTGTAACAGCACATTCTGGATGTAGATGTAGCGCCGCATTCTCTAATTTTGTAGTTTGCAAAAATTTGTGAGAGCAGTACTTTAGAATTTGTTCTTTTCTTCAAGAAACTATCTATCTGGAACAATCGTTAGTTGAGGCTTTCAAAAACCGAATTCATTAATTCTAGCTACTTCTTTTCGTCAAATTGACGGATTGACTGTATTTTCCTTGATAAATTATTGATCTTCAGAACTGTTAATAGTTAGAATTACCTGACTTTTAGAATTATTACTACAAACCAGCAAGCAAATTTACGAAATAGAATAATAATTGAATTTTTGAAGCTAACTTGACTACTTCGGCACAAAAAAAGTAGTTCATGTCATAATTCGTATTTAAAAACAAAAGTAAACACGAATTAAACATCTCTTTCCACTAGACAACTCGTAAAAGGCAATTGAAAACAGCTATAAAGATTCTTTATCACATTTCTCAGCTATTTTTACGTTTTTATTCTATTTGGCTTGGATTAATTTTGACTGTCTTTTTTTGTAAGACTGAGTTTTTTTTGTGCGAAAATGCAGAGAATAATTTCTTGTGTTGTCATTGACCGACGTAGACCGGTCCTACTAACCGATAGGGGAATATTATCCTCGGGTCACTATATAGCCATACTCGAAAAATAAATAAATAAAAAGCTAGTCACATAAATCACACGATAAAATGAAATTTGCGCACAACTACAGCGCCAATCACGTGGGCCGCTCGTAGTTTCTCGAGTTGGATGTTATTTAGCTTTTAAGCGTGAAGTTTATGACTGAAAAATCAGATTCAAGAGTCAAAGCATAATTTTTAAAACTAGAAACGACGGAAGCCTAGAAGGGCATTCTTTCTATCTTTGCTAGGAATTTTGCAAAAAGTTGAAGAGACATAGTACTATTAGAGGATAATTGGTGACAAATTAGTGTTGATGTTGGTGCTAATTAGTGCTTTTAGGTATAATCAGTGCTTTCCAAATCAGTTGCTTGCCATTTTAATTTTTCAATTCTGAAATGCAAGTGCGATGCTAAAACCAAGCAAAAAATCCATACCATTCATAAAATTTGACTTATCTTTGGGCATGGGCTCTAATAATTTATAAGATATTCTTTTGTTTTCCTGAACGCAATAATCATGGCTCCTAATTAAGCTAAATAATCAGACTATAATAAATAAATAAATATTATGTTATAGATATACGTTACTGGTTATTCTTTAATTCCATGGTGTAATTTCTAGAATTGCATGACCAAATAGAATTATTATATATTTATTCTATTTATTTATTTATTTATTATTACGAATAGCGGTAAGCATCAATGCTTGTCGCAAAAACACAAAATCATAATACTAATCTAAAGTAAATTGGCAACGGCAAACTAAACAGCAAAAACTTCTAAATAACACGAAACTACACAACAAAAGTGTCTAAATAAAAAGGCGTATTTACTAATGCACTCTTAAAAATTCGAACACTCTCTGCCTCGACAACCTCCAAAGGCAAACCATTCCATGGTCCGGCAACTTTACTAACGAAAGATAATTGACCAATTTTTTTCAGTGGTTTTGGGGGATATAATTTATAATCATGCTGACGAGTAGAGTGATAATAGCTAAATTTAAAAAATAAATTTGGATCAACATCATCCACTCGTTTAATTATACGAAACACATTTACAAGGTCATTGCGACGTCTACGAAACTTCAACGACGGGAGTTGAAGCATAGAAAGTATCTGCGGATAGGAAAGGCGCTGAAGGTATGGGACCAATATATTGGCCCTTCTCCGAACCTTTTCTATCCTATGCTCATCCGTTAGACTTAATGGAAACCAAACAGAAGTATAGAAGTATATATAGATTAAAAATTTGTGTTTGGTCTTCTTAAGAAAAATTGAAATACATAATTTTCTTCTAATCAATCATACCCAAACTGAGCGTTACTGCCTTCAATCAATTTTTAGCAATGCTATATTGCTAGCGTGGGGTCGCTTTCTATTGTGGTATAAACTATCCTTCTTGGATCTCGGCCAAAATAAAGTCTTTCAATGGGGTAAAAGGGAGGTGAATGGGAGTGTCCGAGGTTGGGTTTATTTTATGTAATTGAATATTGTAGTGATTTTTCTTTTCAAACCAATCCATCTCTTCTTTAAACATTCCCCCCCCCTTGTCCCATGGTGATTTACGACTTTTTATCAAGGCTTATTTAGAATCGATCTATTTGAAAATAGAAGTTGTGTCTGGATTTTCCTCCTTGCTATGGGAAACGAAGAAGCATAGTTCAAGAAAACCCAATTTCGTAAAAGGAAACATTGCTAGATTTTAATTTATTTCACAGTGGGAAGAAACCTGACCATAAAGGATTTCTTTTAAAATGGTGAGCTATCGTCTTGTTCGAAACTTTTGAAAGTTTTGGATTCGCAACTGGAAATTGCTTCATAAAAAGGGAACAATTTTTAGTGCGAAAGTCAAACTTGCATGACACAAATCAAGATATCTTGAGTCCATTTAGGGAACTCTCAACGAATTACAAGCCAAAACTTAAAATAACCATTACAAAGAGGAAGGGGAAAGAGACAGAGAAAGGGGAAAGAGAAAGAGAAAAGGGAAAGAGAAAGAGAAAAGGGGAAAGATTTGTAAATGATTTAAAATTTTTGTTTTTGAGAAAATTCTTTGAGTGGGGGATAGCGGGTTGATGTCTTTTTAAATGGTTTTGCTTTGTGTCATGACATTTTCATTAATACCTTTTTTTTTAATTGTTTTTTGCGCTTTGACGGAACGCATTTTTTTTTATTTATGTAGGTCTAGATATATGTTTAGTTGATAATGAGTTTTTTCGTCACCGCCTCCAGCACGCTGCCTCCAAGAATGCTCTGCAGGAGCATCTAGCGGCGGTCAAGTCGATTACTGCCGAAAAGATTGTAAATGACTCTAATTACCTTTGGAAGTCTCGCCCTCTTTCTGAGAAGCAGAACCATAAGGGCCCCGATTGCATTCCAGAGTCTGAGCTATTTCACGAATTTTCGGAAGTTCTGTCATGTCTGTGAGCAACTAGACCAGTGGTTCCCAACCGATTTTGGGCCATGCACTACCTAGGCATTTTTAAAATCCTGATGCTCCCTCGTGATGTTTAAAATTTGTTATTCAATATTTCTCGTGTATTCACCTGAAGAAATCTTAAAAGGCCATTAACTTGGTATCTTTTTTGGGTCTTGATAAATTTGTATCTTGGTATCTTTGTAAATTTCTCGTTCATTTACCTGAATAAACCTTAAAAGGCCATTAACTTATTCTCTTTTTTGGGTCGTCCTTTAGGCATATTTTATGGTGGTGAAAAATATTGTCTGAATACAACACCTTTTATGGAATGTATAACGTTATTGCAACACAATCATGTTTCTATTTTGCTCTTTGATTGCGTTTGAGTGTGACGGCATTCACGTGAAATAGTTTTTTGTTTTTAAATTAAGGTTCTAAAGTATAGTCAGCCGGAGGGTGCACGCCCTGCCCATTAGCCACGAAAATATTGGTGTGCCTCATTGGTGGGCCCTGTGCCCCACGTTGGGAACCACGGAACTAGACTTAAGGTTGGAAGAGAGACCAAATAATCTGACACCTGACTGAAAAACAATCTAATATGTGCTCCCATGCAGTCGAACTTTCTTCTTTTATGTTGAGAGTTTATGAATATTTATAACTAATCGTATACTAAACAAATTTGTTCTGTTTTTACGTGTTCTGCTTTTACGCTTAGTGACTGTCAAATAAGAAAAGGTCGTAAGCAACCGACTATAAATTATACAAATAAGTTCAAACTATTTAGGTGTAACTTATTGTGATTTAAAGATACTGGATTAAAAAAAAATATATTTTATGAGAACATAAATACCCTTCATTCATGGAAAATTTGTCTTGATCAACATCAGACTTGGTGTATCTTGTGGATGCCGCCGTAGTCCAGTTGGTGATGAAGCTTATCTACTGCATAATGAGGCCTTGGGTTTAAATCCTATTGAGGGCAGACTTTCTGTAACAAGTTCAATTTTTCTTTCAATCTTTACAATGGTGTTTGGTTGCGTTTGGTTTCCGAGAATCTCGGTTCTCGAATAAACTTTTCCGAAATGAAAAGAATTTAAACTGGAGAACCAATTTAAAGCAGAACATATAAAGTGAAAAAAGACTTGTGTCTTATCTGCGTAGTTACTGAAGAGGTTTCATTTCACACGAGGATTGTATTTCCGTTTAATTATTTATTTCTGATGATGCTGAGGACTCAGTTTCTGAGCTAATTGTTCAAAAAGCTATTAAAAATATCTTTGTGCAACCAAAAAATTCTCCTGGCATGAATAGTTTGAAGTAAATCCTTAACGAAGGGCTTACGGAAGGACTCCGTTCAATGCGATTTTGAACAGAGGATATTTTTTCATAGGAAGAGCTCTTTCTGTTGAACTGTTGAGAAAATTGCTAGTGACTTAAGTACGTGTATGTAGGTAGGCAGGAAATAGTTAACGATGGAATAATATACTTGTTGAGATTTGTTGTCGTTCTTGATCTACATCGTGTTAGGACACTGAAGATCTTCCAACCCCTCTTGCTGAAATTTGTTGTTGTTGTTTTTGATCTAGGTCATGTTTGGGCACAGGCTATCTTACAACCCCTCTTGTTGGGATTTGTTGTTATTGTTGTTGTATATTTAGTTCGTATTTGAACACTGACGATTTTGCAACCCCTCTTCTTGAGATATGCTGTTGTTGTTGTTGTCGATCTAGGTCATTTTTGGGCGTTAACGATCTTGTAACCCCTCTTGTTGAGACGTATTGTTGTTGCTGACCTATGTCGTGTTTTGAGTGACGGTCCTGCAACCCCTGTTTTTGGGATTTGTCGTTGCTGTTGTTGTTGTTGTTGTTGATCTAGGTCGTGTTTGGACACTGACGATTTTATAAACTCATCTTGTTGGAATTTGTTGTTGTTGTTGTTGATCTAGGTCATGTTTGGCCACTGACGATCTTGCAGCCCCACTTGTTAGGATTTGCTGTTGTTGTTGTTGATCTATGTCGTGTTTTGACCATGACGATCCTGCAACCCCTCTCGTTAGGATTTTTTGTTGTTGTTTTTGATTTAGATTGTGTTTGGGCACTGACGATCTTGCAACCTTTCTTGTTGAGATGTGTTGTTGTTGTTGATCTAGGTCGTGTTTGGACAATGGTGATTTTGCAACCCCTCTTGTTGGGATTTTGATGTTTAAAACAAGATTTAGAATTATGCGCAAAAGTATAGCTCATTTAAGAAGATTTATTTATTAAAAGTTAAACACCCACACGCAGAAAATTCTAAACTCTGACTAAGATTAGACTTTTAAGTAAAAATGTCATTTTAAAGTATAGTCCTCTCCTTTTTAATACAGTTTATTGAATCTGTGTGTGTGTTGTTGTTTCGGTTAAAGTCAGAAATGAAGTTAGCAGTTGGTTTTGTATTAAATCAGGAGTAAAGCAGGATTGTGTTCTATCCCCCTTTATATGGGTCATTTTGATGGACTTTGTCTTAAGGAGCACAGGAAAGGCAATGGGAGACCACGGAATCAAATGGGAAGGAAAAACTCTCCTGGACTTTGATTATGCTGACGATTTAAGCATCCTAGATGAAAGTTCGAGCAAAATTAATTAACTTTTGGAGGTTTTGCAAGTTCAGGGTAACAAAATAGATTTAAAAATCAATATTAAGAAGACTAAAAGTCACTAAGGCTAGGAATAAGTGATGATGAAAAGGTGACGTTGGGTAACGAAAAGACTGATCAGGTGGCAGGTGGGCAGCTTCACTTACCTTGGTAGTATTATTAGTAAAGACGGTGGGAGCAGTGAATATGTTAAAAGTAGAACAGCCAAGACTCATGTTTTTTTCACAAATAGAAAAAATTGGGAAAAATAGGAAGATAAGTCTGCAAACTAAGATTAGAATATTGGAAGGCACAGTGATGACAGTGGTCAAAAATGTCTGACGCATGGACGCTCTGAAAAGTGGATGAAGATTTAATAGATGTTTTCCAGATAAATTGCCTACGGATTGTTCTGGGTACCCGGCTGACTGACCGTATTTCAAACAGTAGGGCCTACGAAAAATGTGGTTCAATCCCGCTTTCGAGGGCTATAATGAAAGAATGGTTGAGATGGCTAGGGCTGGTTCTGCGGATGAAGGATGACAGATTGCCGAAGATTGTCCTTTTCAGCCAACCGTCTAGGGCTAAACTGAAAGCAGGTCCTCCTCGTCTGGGGTGGAATGATGTTATGAAGAAAGATTTAAAGGAAATGGGAACTTCCTGGAAGGGTGTAAAGAGGCAGACACTGAATAGATTGGGACCGAGGAGGAGCGTGCGTAACTGTGTTGGCCTCAGGCGGCTTGGTCCTGCGGTGAGTTGTTAGTAGTAACAGTAGTTGCTGTTGTTTTTTGTTACTGATGGAGATTGCAGTCTTTTTGGTTAATAACCCCTTTAAAAACTCATTGAACTGCACTTTGATTATGGAGCAGAGTTTAGCAAGATGCTCATATTCAAATAGACTGGGTTTTCCAGTTAGAGAGATACTCACCCCAATGGGGTACTGGGATGGACTCGTTAATGGAGTTTTAGAAAAAAGTTTCTACACAAAAGAAATTCATTTTAAATCTTTAGTGTTCTTTAAACGGGGTGCATTGTCTAAGATTCGATTGAAAGTAGCCTTGGAAACAGGTTGATAATTGCATATCTAGATAAATAGTTCTTTCTAGCTAAACGGCTGAAGAAAAGGACTTTTCGTTCAATCAAACCTAAAAAAAAGGCTTATTATTTAAATAGTTCTTCTTATGATTATTTATTTTGTTGTTCTGCACAAAATGAAAGGCACCAAGAGAAATACAGCAAAGAAAAAAGAGGGAAAGAAAACAAGAAGCAAAAATACTACCAATAAGAACGCTCTCTAGGATATCATATGACTCATTTAGACTACGTAATTAAGTGGAAAATTCAAAATATTTTCACAATGCTTGCAAAATCTTTCTAACAAAGCTGGGAATGGAAAGGGGGTGGGGATAAAAAGGGGGTTCATCATTCGCAATCACATTCTCGCAATTAAATATTGCATGATGAAATAAAATTCATTAAGGTTGATTAAATTCGTCAGTGTTAAGGTTGATGAATCCTGTGTAGTTTTTGGTGTCTTATTTCTCAGCTCTCCTACAGCTTAACGTTTCCTACGGAAGGCGACAACTTTGCCATTATTTCAGAGCTGAGACTGAGCAATATCCATCTGCCGAACTACATTTTTAAAATTAGTTCTACGTAGTTTTTTAGATGGAAAATACGTTGAATATTCGTTGGAAACTGTTGACAAAATGAAAGTTCTTTTTTCTATTTCTTGAAAAAATTTGGATTCTTCTCCAATAAAAAATTTATTTAATATCATAACTCGGTGATCGGATGGATCAGAGACTAATGAATTCAGTGGTATAAGTAGCCTATCTTGTTCTTTTGGTGCAAGTTATAGCTGCAGGATTTTCGTAATATCGCTTGTTTCAGAGTGAACAAATACCTTAAAATATGGTAAAAACAAACCTTATGGTATTTATAGATGGAAAGTGAGGCTTATACTTTAGACTGTGAGGTTTCTCCTCTTTTTTTTCTTTTTATTTGAATAAAATTGATACCAAAAGATTTTCACGATAGTTGTTTTAAGCTGAAGTTCAACTATATGTCTTAAATTTAAAATGGGAAGTAAAAACTCCTTTGCAGCAAAATCCGAATGCCCCTCCCTTTCCCAAAAAAAAATTCCTTGTATTTCTCCCGTAGTGTTTGTCAAATGTTGAAAGTTTTAAGGAGTAAAAAAAGTTGTTTTATTTTACTGCAAAACTCTCAAAAAAAAGTTTAAAAAGAAACGGTTTTATTTTATATTTGACTTCCATTTTCAGTTTGTTAGCTTTTTTTTGCCTTATTTACGTATTTTAACCAGTAATGAGGATTCAAAGCGTGCAAAACAGACATAAAATTTCGGGTTAACATAAGGTTTTATCTTGCAAAAAAAAACTTGAGAAATTTCCAGAAAAATGAAATAGAACAAAGACTTCCTTCGCAAACTTTCCTAAAGATTCCCATTAGAAAACGTTATTAGATAGCAGCTCGCTCATTATTCTATGGACTGTTTATTTTCTCATACGCTAGGTGTTAGTAGATATTGAGTTGATACATTTGATGTTTCAATAATTTTTTCCAATTTTTACCTGGACCTTAATTGTAAATTCGTCCAATTTCTACTCATTGTCTTTGTGTACACTACAAGTAAAACTGTACAGCAGCTTCATTCAATTATGCTTTCTCTCCTATGCGTTTTAGTTTTCCCTCAAATTACGTTTCCTCGATGCGTTTTCCCCTGTCGGTTTTAAGTTGAGTTGTTTATGTTGTTAGCGTTTAGACATCTTTGGAAAATCCCAGGTTTCCTGAATGGTTATAAGGAAATCAATATCTAATTATATGAAAAGGGATTCTCTTGTATCAAACCTATGTTTAGCTTTTCTCGGACAATAGACTATCCTTGTTTGACTTGTTTCGGATGTCCATGTTCCAGTATTTTCTTGGCTTTTTGAAAGACCAGTTTTTTGTCCAGTCTGTCAATATTTGAGAAGTTCTTCTCAATAAAAAAGAACTTTTTTGTCCCTTTTAGAAACTGTAGATTGCCTGTCAATGTACTTTTACATTGAGGGAAATACAGAAAAATTGAGGAGATACAGAGGGAGATACATATGGAGATAAAAAAGATTCTTCTGAACCAGTTGTTTGAAATTAGTCTGAAAGAACCCCCCCCCCTCTCTCCTTCCTTGAAAAACCAAACCATTATTGCCCATAAATGAACTTTTTTGTATTTGACCCCTCTCTCTGACAAAAGTCCTATTCCTCCAGCCCGCCCTGAGGCCTGGACGTGTTGGGACCAGTATCTATCAGTATGTTGGATTCTGGAGTATCCGCATCTGAAGTGTACTGGATTTTAAGGCTTAAAAAGGCGTACCTTTTTCATCTTCAAAGAGTCAATCGATCTAATTTTTTGGGGGATCGGGATCCATCCATAAAAATGATATAAATTGATAGCAAAATTGGATGTAATTTATGAAAAAAATTGTTACCAAAGTTAAGATTCTTAGAGATACACTTGATAGCAGGGCTGCCTCTTCTGAGGCAACCCCTCAATTCCTCTTCATGAGATTTATATGGAGTTCGAATTTTACTTTAAATTCTTGTTACTAAAGTTTAAATAAATTTTAAAGTATGTGGACTTTAAAATTAGATAGAAAATTACAAAAATAAATAAATGGAAATCAAATTTCGATTCTAGATAAAAACATAATGTTATTTCAGATAAAGTAACCTAGACGGGCATTTGTATTGAGCCTTGTGAAGCTTTCATAAAATTTCGTACGAACTCTGCCAAGGATGCCACTATAATGCTAAATCTGCTTGAAAATATTAAACATGTCTAGTCTTTTTTTTTTCTTATTTTGTAGTATAGGTATAACCAAGATAAAGCCACAGGAATAATGGGAAGGCTTCAGCAGCATTGACTTATAATAAAATCTACAAAACTTTCAAGGCTTTTATAGTGGTACATTTGATTGAAATATGTTTAATAGTTCAATGAGAATGAAAAGAAATGAATAAAATCTCTCTTGTACCAATAATTGGGGTTTTCCTGATGCTAGCAACGTATTTTTTTTTCTTTTTTCACAAACCTTAAAGTTGCAATGTCATAATACTGATGTCCATCAAACAGTTCGTGGTAACGAACTGTAGTACGGAGCAACCTGGCTCAATAGTAACCAAAACTCTAAAAACTGGAGTTTTTAGAGTTTAGGAAATTACTTCGTAAATGAAAGGAGATGCTTCCTCATCAACGCCCCGCTCTTTACGCTCAAGTTTTTTACTGTTTTAAAAAGTAGAGTTAAGATAAAGAGTCAAACTCTAGCGTAAAGAGCGGGGCGTTGATGAGGAAGCATCTCCTTTCATATACGAAGTAATTTCTGTTCGTTTTAAGTTTTAATGTCGCTCCTTATTTTCCGTTAAAAAAAAAACTTGTTTTTTTTACTTAATACGTTTAGGATTGTTTGTCATGACTAGGATAATTTGTAGCTCTGGCTCTGCTCTTTGATTTGCTATCTGTCTCTCTTGATAGATGAATTGTACGGTACTGTTTCTGACTGCATCTTTGCAGCACATGGCTAATATAACCGTATAAAGCGTAGTCAGTTTTTTAGCTATATTTAATTTTAAGAGTAATTACTCCTAGAGGGTCATTTGCAGGTTTAAACCGAGTTGGCTAAATTTCAAGCACGGCTCTGTTTTTCTAATCTTGGCACTATTTTGTTCTGTATCATAAATCAAAGATCTTCTTCTCCTTTGAAAACAGCTCTTTTATTACAAACATTTAGAAGTAATATTGTGGTCGAATCAAAACTTGCGTCAAGACTTCTAGTCATAAACAAGTAGAATAACATTTTCAATAGTACTGTAATACAAGAACTAAAAGCTATATTTAGAGTGCAATGTATTCTATTCCATGTCCGCTTTTTTCGGAAATCTTAGAGCCTCCTACCCTAGAATGTAAATAGGAACGTTGCTTGATTACTTAAAGGTTATTTGAAAATCATTTTAATTTTCCAAACTATTCTGAAAAATATTTCAATACGCCATTGTGTAAAGATCTAAACAAGCACACTTCCGAATTGCATCTGGCAAAAATATTTAAAACACTAGATCTTTGAATCTTACATTTCTTTTTCTTCGTTACGTTTTTTATTTTATTTTCATCTATGCATCTATGATTTAGTTTGTTAGTATTATTTTTTTTAACTTCTTTCATTTTTTTGTAGTTGTAATATGACTTGATTCATAGCTGTAAACTACGATGTATGACGTCATATGTCATTTTTTATATGACGATGTATTTTTTTTTTATATCACAAATTGCATTTTATTGCAATAATCCCTCGTGTTGATTGGAAAGGCACTAGTTATTGCATCTTCTTTTTTAAATGAGCGCTTCACGGTTTTCAATGATATTCCAGTTCTCTAATAGTAGTGACGAAAAGAAAAACGAAGAATATATTGTACCAAAGAACATTGATTTTTGCCCGTAGATGGTCACAATGCCGGGGATTACAAATTTTAAGATAGCCAATTGGTTTTTATTGCCTAAAACCCACAGCTGTAGACTTAAAGCCCGCCTCCCCACCTTTAAAAAGGAGGAGAATGCCTTTTTACTGAAACCTCAAGACGGAAAACTTCGTCATGCATTTCTATATATTTTTTTTTTTATCAAGACTAGTAGGTTACCCGAAGATTGCTAAGAGATGTTCAACGGCTCTTTTGAAAGCTACTTCCCGCCTCTGTGTGTCTGTTAAAAGTTCACCTTAATAACTTCACCGTAAAGTGCCATATCGCACATTCTAGGGAGCAAATACTGGGGTACCCTTGTGCAAATAACAAGGATACCATTAAAGTTTCCGTGGCAAAAAATCCTTAATAGAAGGTTTACAATTTAAAACACTTGTATTCTCCCCTTCTCATCCTCCTTAGTAAGTGAAAACTAAAAAAATGTGTTTTCAGTTTTCTAATCAACAGTTGTGTTTCCCTCTTTGCTAGGTTGCGGTTACTGCTGCAACTATGATATATCCTAATATCCCTTCCATGTGTTTTTATATAATGATTTATTCTCTCCCTTCCATCCCCCTTAGTAAGTGAAAACTAAAAAAATGTGTTTTCAGTTTTCTAATCAATAATTGGGCTTCCCTCTTTGCTAGGTTGCAGCTACTGCTGCACCTATGAAACATCCTCATAGCCCTTCCATGTGTTTTTTTTTTATATTGGAAGTCAGTATTTATTCATTTCGTTTCGTGTAATAAATCTTAATTATTATATGATTTGTAGTTTTACAATGTTTGAGTATCTTGCTTCGTTTTTTCTCGTGTTTCTGCTCCGAGGTTTTTCACAAGATCAATGTTCATTTGCGTCAAGGCTGGTAAAATTGTCAGTATATTTCTGACACACTGCGTGTCTAGGAATAATCAATGTGATATTACTGGAGCACTATCCAGTATACAGAAAAGTAAAGCTAGACAAACTGTAAACATTGTCTTTCATTTAAATATGATTATTTCGATGAAACTAACACAGAGTTGTCACTGGTATGACAAAAACGGTTGATGAACTGTCCAAAATCTCTAAACTGGAGAAAAGCCGCTAATTTACTAAATCATGTCTGCAAATCTTGTCTATCTTCATTCAGAAATTTGAAAGATTTACGGTGTAAAAGTTACTTTTAGTTTTCAGGCCTAGGAATTAATTGTAATAGACGCATATGTAGAAAGTGGGGGTGGATTTAGGCCTGTTGCCCCCCCCCTCAAAGTTGGAAGACCTGTTTGACAGTTTTATATATTTTGTATTTGCATAATATTACTAGAAATTCAAAAGGAAAAAAAAACTAGAACTAGTTGTAAAACACAAGAATGTGAACTTTAAATTTGGGCCATAGACTAGGATGTGAATTTAGTTTTTCAAAAGTTCTAATCTCTGGCTTTTGAAACCGTCTAAAATTATATACGGTACTACGCTATAAAAAGGCTATTCATATATTTTTCTTTCATTTCCCTTCAATTACATCCCTATATGAGCATAACTTTCGGAAGGTGAATCAGTGAGAGAAGCTACGAGAAGTAAGAGAATTTTATTTAGAGTGCCTCTACAGATGGTGCGGACTCTCCCAGAACAAATACATTTGGGGGAGGGGGCTCTCCAATCTTTTCAAAGGCGTGATCTAGCTTGACAAATCCAGTAATAATCTGTACTTTAGCCCGTATTTGTGTGCGTACTGTTTCACCATCTACATTTTTGGTTTCTTAATCTTAGCAAGTAAATCTAATTTTAGATACCCTACGAATTTCCTATATCCCAGAATTTAGGAAGTTTGTCCTTAATTTAGGACTCCGTTATCGTAGGCTGGATTTTAACTTGATATTTTTTTTTCAGCTTCTTGATTTTTTTTTTTATGTTCCATACAGAAAATAATTGCGGTTGGATTTCCAAAAAATCTGAGAAATTTATCGCACAAACAAATACAAGACGAGTTAATTGAATTTCCCAGCGAAAAAATTCCTTATCTCCAACGATCCCACTTCAAGCTCCTATTTGAAGAAATTTTTGTTACTGGTAATTTTTTTTTTTTTATTACACAAGCTGTAAATGGAAAATCGCTTCTCTTGACTGACATGTTAAATTAGCAATTATGTGCGGAAACAGAAAGTAGAATGAGTTTTTTCTTGCCAATAAATTGCCAGAGTCTGTAATCTTCTTTTCTGAATGATCAATGGCTTTCTAGTCTTGGAAAACCAACTTTGCAGCTTTTCTCCGGAAAGCCTGAGGAAGCCCGCTGCATTTGGGCCACATTAATAATTATTCACCGACAACCATAAAAAATTATTGAAAAAGGAACTGGAGAAAATGATTTAAATACATTGAATACCCAGAGATAGTTATTCACACTAGATTAGTCCCGAGTCGTAAAGAAATTACTTTGCAGTGACTGTAAAGCAGTGAGACTAGGAGTTTTCTTCAAATGAATAGAACATTTTAATCATTATCGCTGTAAATCTCGTAAGCAGTGCAAGTATTTACATATTCGTCGTAATTTTATTTCAGGTATTTGTAGTTCCGTTTAGTGTAGTTTTGCTCATGCGTCACCAGTAGAAGAGGGTAATTTTCCTCCCTTGGGCTCCCTTGGGCTCTGTTTCAGTGTCCCTATCCAAAGATATTAATTGTAAGAGCCACTCATCTCCCTTCCGCTGTCCTTTTTTAGTGGACCGCACCCAAGCAAAAATATCTCTTCGAAGTTCGTGGGACACAGCCCAACAATTAATAAACCCTTCCCGATTATAAACTCCCCTCCCTTACCTTTTTGACCTCCTCCCCCTATCGGCATACATAAGTCTTATTTCTTCTCCACTTACATTATGCTGTCCTATACCCTTCATACTCTTGCCGCAAACCAGCGATTTGTTGACGAACCTGAAACACCATTCCAACCATGGCAATTAGCAGGTAACGGCCGTTTAACAGGTCATATCCATTCCACTGCAATTCCAAGCCAATGTAATAATATCCCCGTTGAAAAGTTGTGCTCTCCTTCCCCAGACCCACGCTCCTTGTTACGAACGCTGAAAGCCTGAATTTCGATAAATTGACCGAACTAGAGGAATTCTCTCAATTCCAAAAAATTGATGTAATTGCTGTAACAGAGGTCCAGGCAAAGAACCCTGACCATTTAAAAATTAATAACAACTCCCGATTCATAAGACCTCGTTCTCATGACCACATCTAGGTAAAAAGGGAGGTGGAATATTATTATTTGTAGGTTACTATTTCTTCTCTAAATTAATTCATACTCCCAACCTTTCAGATTATGCTGAAATCATTTGGGTAAGTGTGAAACCCAAAGTTTTGCCTTGCCCTTTAATTTGATTGTTTTTTGCTGCTTTTGTTATTCCCCAAATCAAAACGCTGCACAGAGATAGCGGTTCTTCTAGCAACTGCACAGCAGTGCCGACTTTGTCCTCTACAAATTACCAAACGCCGGTATTTTCCTAGTAGGTTATGCTAATGACCTAAAGTTGAATTCTCTTTGTAGTTCCCTTAATTTAAAATAGATAGTAAAACAAGAGCTAAGAGATCATATGGCACTTGTGACGGAGCGAGAAGAGCTAAGAGCCAAGAGATCATATGGTATGAGCTCTAACAAAATTCTATGAATCAATAGATTGATTTAAAAAGGAAAATAAGAGGCTTAATGCCGGTCAGGATTTAAAATAAGATCTCTGAGTCAAGATGTCCTTCTTAATATCGAAATTCATTAAGATCCGATCACCCACTCGTAAGTTATAAATACCTAATTTTTCTAATTTTTCCTCTCCCTTTAGCCCCCCAGATGGTCGAATCTGGGAAAACGACTTTATCAAGTCAAATTATGCAGCTCCCTGACACGCCTACCAATTTTCATCGTCCTAGCACGTCCAGAAGCACCAAACTTGCCAAATCACTAAACAAAACTCCCCCAAAGTGAGCGAATCCAGTACGATTCTGTCAATCACGTATCAAAGACATTTGTTTATTCTATCCACCAAGCTTCATCCCGATTCCTCCACTCCATGTGTTTTTCCAAGATTTCCCCCTCCAACTCACCCCAATGGCAAAAGATCTGGTCGGGATTTGAAATAAGGGCTCTGAGACATGAATTCCTTCTAAAAATCAAATTTCATTAAGATCCGATCATCTATTCGTAAGATAAAAAATACCCCAATTTTCACGTATTCCAAAAATTCCGGTTTCCCCCTCCAACTCCCCCCAATGTCACAGGATCTGGTCGGAATTTAAAATTAGAACTTTAAAGCACAAGATCCTTCTAAATATCAAATTTCATTAAGATCTGGTCACCTCTTTCGTAAGTTACAAATACCTCAATTTTCAAAATTACCCCCCCCCCCAATTCCACTAAAGAGAGCAGATCCGGTCCGGTTATGTCAGTCACGTATCTTAGACAGGTTTCTATTCTTCCCATCCAGTTTCATCCTGATCTCACCGCTTTAAGTATTTTCTAAGATTTCAGGTCCCCCCAACTGCCCCCCCCCAATTACGCTTGATCCGGTTAAGATTTAAAATAAGAGATCTGAGTTACGAAGTCCTTCTAAATATGAAGTTTCATGAAGATCCGATCACTCCTTCGTAAGTTAAAAATACGTCATTTTTTCTTATTTTTCAGAATTAACCCCCCCCCCAATAGAGCGGATCCGTTCCAATTATGTAAATCACGTATGTAAGACTTCTGATTATTTTCCCCACCAAGTTTCATCCCGATCCCTCCAATCTAAGCGTTTTCCATGATTTTAGGTTCCCCCACCCCAAACTTCCCCCAATGTCACCAGATCCGGTCAGGATTTAAAATAAGTGCTTTTAGACACGATATCCTTCTAAATATCAAATTTCATTGAGATCCGATCACCCGTTCGTAAGTTAAAAATACCTCATTTTTTCTAATTTTTCAGAATTAACCCCTCCCCCAACTACCCCAAAGAGAGCAGATCCGTTCCGTTTATGTCAATCATGTATCCAGGACTTGTGCTTATTTTTCCCACCAAGTTTCATCCCGATCCCTGCACTCTAAGTGTTTTCCAAGTTTTAGGTTTCCCCCTCCCAACTCCCCCCCCCCCAATGTCACCAGATCCGGTCGGGTTTAAAATAAGAGCTCTGAGCCACGATGTCCTTCTAAATATCAAATTCCATTGAGATCCGATCACTCGTTCGTAAGTTAAAAATACCTCATTTTTTCTAATTTTTCAGAATTAACCCCTCCCTCAACTACCCCAAAGAGAGCGGATCCGTTCCGTTTATGTCAATCGTGTATCCAGGACTTGTGCTTATTTTTCCCACCAATTTTCATCCCGATCCCTCCACTCTAAGTGTTTTCCAAGTTTTAGGTTTCCCCCTCCCAACTCCCCCCCCCATTTTCCCCAGATCTGGTCAAGCTTTAAAATAAGAGCTCTAAGACACGATATCCTTCTAAACATCAAATTTCATTGAGATCCGATCACCCGTTCGTAAGTTAAAAATACCTCATTTTTCCTAATTTTGCAGAATTACCCCCCCCCCCCACCAACTGCCCCAAAGAGAGCGGATCCGTTCCGATTATGTCAATCATGCATCTGGGACATGTGCTTATTTTTCCCATCAAGTTTCATCCCGATCCCTCCACTCTAAGTGTTTTCCAAGATTTTAGGTTTCCCCCCTCTAACTCCCCCCAATGTCATCAGATCCGGTCGGGAGTTAAAATAAGAGCTCTGAGACACAATATCATTCCAAACATCAAATTTCATTAAGATCCCGTCACCCGCTTATAAGTTAAAAATACTTCATTTTTTCTATTTTGTACGATTTAACCGGCCCCCCCCCCCAGATGGTCAAATTGGGAAAACGACTATTTCTAATTTAAGCTGGTCAATGCCAAATTTCATCGTCTTAGCTTACCTGGAAGTGCCTAAAGTAGCAAAACCGGGACCGACAGAATTGGCGATTGCTATATGTCACTTGGTTAATACCAAGTGCCATAAAAACCAACAACCAAAGGAAATGCTACTCTTGATGTGATTTGCACGAACATGCACACTTTCCAAGCTCACCTGTTCCTTTGCCCCCTTTAGGCGGAAGCTACCATTTTTGTTTATTAATGAAGCTTCTTTCCAGCTTTAATCATACATTTTCTGTTACCCAACTCTCTTATTGTCCAATTTCCAATGAAGGCCTTTTCGAGTTTGGATATTGAATTACTAATGAAAACTGGTCAACTCTTAAGGGGAATAATGACATTAATCCTAAAGTGTCTTACTTCCAAAATCTGATTAAAACTAAAGACTTAGAATCCTTCCCTGAGATAAAATTAGAATCGTGTTATAATGACAAACCTTACATCACTAGTCAGTTAAAAAAGCTAATTAGGCTTAAAATTAATCTTTTTTTTAGAATGGTAAAATATCTGAAGCTAACTCACTGCGTAAACATATAAAAAAAGAAATACGTAAATCTGCTTCTGCATAAGTCAAGGATTTGTTTTCTTCTAAGCCAAAACAGTGGCGCAAAAGTATAAAAAAAATTATGGGAAACACAAAACAATATAGATTTCCATTTACAAGAAGAGCCCCTAGTTACAGCCAATGATCTGAATAAATTTCTTTCCTCCATAGTTCAAAGCCTCCCTCCCCTCTCTGTTAATACTGCTTATGATCTACACTCTCCCAATTTCCATATTATTTTGCCCTCAGATGTTGAGACAAAAGTTAAAAACATTGAAAAGTGCAGTACCTATCCGCTAGACATCCCAGTTGTACTAATTAAAAGCCTTTGCAGACATTCTTTTAGAACCTTTTTCAGTATTTTTTAGTGAAATTACCTCTACTGGTAAGTTCCCTGGTTGTTGGAAATTAGGTTTTATTACTCCCGTAAAAAAGAAGGGTAGGAAACAAGATTTTGCTGTTATCCGGCCCGTTACTCTTACTCCGGTTTTTTCCAAGAAGGGTAGAGAACAAGATTTTGCTGGTGTCCTGCCCATTACTCATACTCCGGATTTTTCCAGGTTATATGAAAGCTTCTTAGCTGATTGGTTGAAAGTAAAAATAATCCCAAATAGGCAACTCTGAAATTTGCGCTCTACTTCTACCACACACTATCTCGTTTACCTTTTTGACACTATATGTAACAAACTTGAAAAACCCAATACCCGGCTCAATGTTATCGCAGTTGACTTACAAAAAGCTTTTGGTTTAATCAACTATAATACATTAGTAAAAAAAAAAACTAACCAATGACTGTCTAGTTGACCACTATTCCATAAGAATAATTTCGTCCTTCCTTTTTAATAGAACTCAAGTCGTCAAATACCTCAATGTATATTCTGATCCCCTCCCAATTTATAATTGTGTGCGCCAGGGAACCCTCTTAGGCCCAATTTTATTTCTTACCATGACAAACAGTCTTGGTACCGATTTCCAGGATAGATAGAAATTCGTTGACAATTTAACTGTCTTAGAAACATGTTTCAAAAATCTAAAAAGTAACCCAATGGACATCTTGGAATCAATATCAGATGAAGCTTTTGCTAGTGATATGAAATTCAGCCCTTTAAAGTCAACAGTTTTAACAATTAATTTCCTTAAAGTTCCCCCTTCTTTCTCCTGTCCAATCCCCCCTGAAATGTCTGTTAATGCTATAAAATTACTGGATGTTACCATCTCAAGCCACTTAAAACAAGATTGCCATGTTAATAATTTCTTAAAACGTACAAATACAGAATTTTCTCTTCTCCAACTCCTCAATCAACTTAAATGTCCTAAACGTATTGTTTGACGATTTTTCTTTCTTTTGTACGTCCTACCCTTGAATATGCTTATCCTGTTTGGCATCTCCAATGAATTTTCGGACAGAATAGAGGCAGTTCAAAAAAGTTGCCTAAGAATTATCTTAAATGAGGCTAAAGTGCCTTACATTTTCCTTCTTCGGTTAGCAAATATAGTCACCCTTAAAGAAAGGAGAGCACAAATTTCCTTGCATTTTGCCTCCAATGCCGTGCATAACCCTCTTACTACTTCCTTTTTCTATTGAACATTAACCCCCCCCCCACCCCACCCGTACTCGCCCCACGTTCTGTTTCAAGAAAAATCCCTCTTCTTGGCCCAATAAGAGTTTCCATTGACATAGAAGAACGCTCATACCTCACATAGTTGAAATTTTAAATCAATAATTTCCCCCCTTCTCTCTCTACTTTTATCTTATAGGTTTAGTGTTTATTTTGCAATAGCGAACTTTGTAATTCTTGCTAGCTAGACTTTTGTTTAAAAATATTTCTCCTGTTTTAATTTTACAAGTTTTAATCGTTTGACTTTTTTATTGATTGCAATTTTATGATTTTATGACATTGACCATTTCTTAAATTTTTGCTTTTATTTGTACTGACCAGGCACGTACGCAGGAATTTTTTTCGGGGGGGGGGGGGTGAAACCTTCGAAACAGCGGATATAAAGTAGCACTTTTTTTTATTCAGTAATGCAAAAAGCATGTATATCGGAGAATACAGATTAACTTTAATCTGATGTATTGTAGCGGATGGGGGGAAGAAGACTGAAGCCTCAAAAGTATGTTTTAGGCTCAGGTTATGTTCATAGCGATTTAGAACCAGTTATTAATCTATTATATCCCACTGAAGGGGAAATTTTAGGTTTAACAGTGCAATATGGGTGCTGTAGGGGGTAGTTTTCCTATTGCAAAAGCGTAGATTTTAATGAAAATGATAGTTTCCAAAATTGATCCTTTAAAAGCTGTACTTTATCCTGAAAAGGGGGGATAAACGGCCTAATATCAAGGATAATTCTATTTTGCTGTGGAAAGCAAACTCTCTTTACAAAAAAATATAACAGTACAATTGCTAATTACTTCAAAGAGGGTAAAAATTTAGACAGAAAATGGGTTAATAATTGGGCAGTGACTTGACTGGATAATTGCAAGCTGTAAAATTCCCCAAAAAAGGCTTCACACATGTATCTAAATTCTTGATAAATGTCCTGCTTTTGCCAGAAATCCCAAGAAACTATGGGGAAACTAAACATTTCACAAAATTTCGGGCATGGGGCAGGCCCGAAGGCCCCCCCTGCGTACGTGTCAGGTACTGACACTAAAGTGTGAGGTCAGTGCACGAATATAGCGTGCGTAGTTAACTGGTTCTCCAAAACTTATGACTTAGATTATTCGCATTCTTCGTCATTATCATCATGGTAGTCTCAGTTGTAATTAAATAGTTTTTCAAAAACAGGGAATATCAGCTTGATCAAATATTTACTCGTGAAAATTTCCATCCTGTAGTTTTTGGGTTTGTGATAGCCGCTTTATTAAAATAAACCTTATCTTAAGTATATTCCAAACAACCTTGTGCTAGCACGGTGGACGACGAGGCAGTGGATGATGGCGAGCACTGAGGTGGCTTAGAGTTCATTCTCCACTGCCTCGTGGCTGGGTGACAGGCCTGCTTCTTTTCCCAGTAGAAAAAAGGGCCAACAACTGAAACTTCAATTCAACGGACTATGCGCCATCTATAGCTCCGGAGGATCTTTTTCTTTATTCATTTGAACATTTCATAATTCATTTCAGATTTCATATTTTCACCTTTGGTACTTTTTCTCTCAGGAAATGATATGCTTCAAACATTATATTGTCAAGATGAGGAAATGATGTTGAGGCACAGAGATGAAGTATATAGCGTGCGTACTTAACTGGTTCTCCAAGACACGTGACTTAGATTATTCGCATTCTTCGTAATAATCATCATGGTAGTCTCAGTTGTAACTAAATAGTTTTTCAAAAGCAGGGAATATCAGCTTGATCAAATATTTATACGTGAAAATTTCCATCCTGTAGTGGTAAATTTTTTATTCTTTTAAAATGCGCATGAGCAGGAACACCACCAAAATCAACAAATTCAGTAATTATTTCACGTCTTTATTCTTAAGTTTTTACCTCTTTTTTGTGCTTGTCAAAATTTGCTTGTCAAAATTAAGTATCTGTGTCTAGTATATAGATAAAATATAGAAAAATAAGTTGTTATAAGAAGTTTATAGAGAATATATTTTTCATCCTCTGCATTACCATTAGGGTTCCATTTAATTTTACAAAGACCTAAATTGATTATTTTTCCATGAAAATCTTTCATCCATTAAAAACTCTAAGTATTTTCTTGTAGCTGCTCTCTTTGTCAAACTTCCTCTAACTATGATTTTAATATTTCTTTCACTCGACGAAATAGTAAAAATTACACTCTTTAACGATTCAAATAATTGGAGTACAATTCTAGCCTGAGTTTAATTTTATTTCCATGAAAATTCAGTCTGTTCCTCAAACCAGTTACATCTGACGCCGTATGTCAAAATTCAGCTTTTATTTAAATCTTGAAACCAGGCAGCACTATATCTCTACTGTGATTTGAACTATCTATCTAATCACAATCTATTGAAGAATGCTCTCATAAGAAGGCCTAAACTTAACTTTTAAAGAAAATGTGTCTGGACTAATTAAACCTTGATTGTGAAAGATTTTACATTCAAGTGATTCTAAAAAATTAGTTTTAGCTGAAATTTTATATTAGCATAATGAAAAGGCCTTAAGGGATTAAGGGACCAAAGTTCGCTTGATTAGGAAGCCAACCAACTTTTATAGAACCTGGTTTTATCATCCCAACTAAAAATTTATCTTTTCTTTTCTTTAAAAAAAATCTTTTCTTTTACTTTATTTGACAATTTTGTACAGCTGAAAGTTTGCCATTTATGTCAAAGATTTGGTTTATCAAAGAGTAGTTGAAGGCCTGCAATAGTTGGCTTTAAAAAATAAAAAAACAAGCTTTTCATAGAAAAGTAAAGAGCTATATAAAGCCAGAGATTATCAGGAAAGTCAAATAGTTTTTCGAAAATAAAAGTATCATAAATCTTTATAAGTAATGAATGAATCCCCAAAAATATTGTAAATAAGTCCCCCGAAAAACAGAAATTACAATGAATAGCTAAGTGAAACTCAAAACGAGCAGAAACTACCACAACGTAATTTCATATACGGAATAATTACTCTTCGTTTTAAATTTTAGTGTTGCTCCTTACTTTCAGTTAAAAACAAACTTTTTTTTATTTTATATCTGAAAGTTTTTGAATTAATGTAAGTGTTGATTTTAGATCACCATACATGAGTAGGTAAAACGAAATTTGCATATTAACCTTACTTTTTTGGCTAAATGACTTTCTTAAAGTTTTGATTGGACGATTGTGAGGAAAAGGGGGAGGGGGCTTAGTTAACCTCCATTTTTTGTTTACTTATAAACGTCACTAACGTTTTTATTTAATTTTAATTTTATTTTATTTACTAACGTTTTCATTAGTAATAAATATATGCAACTTATAAATTAACTTATGTAACGAACTTCTATATTCATGTATCTTTATTATGTAAATGAAGGGATTTCCCCCTCGTCAAAACCTCGCTCTTTACTATAAAGTTCGAATTTTACTCCAATTCTTTAAGAATAACCCCTGAACCACAAAGGCCGTTCAATTAGAATAAATAGCTCTTTTGAAATTACCAAAAATACTTTAGCGTAAAGAGCGAGGTATTGAGGAGGGGGAAGCCCTCTTATATATGTAGTAGTTTTTGTTCGTTTTAAATTTTAGTGTTGCTCCTTACTTTCAGTTGAAAAGACTTGTTTTTGTTAATTTAATTTCTCTTTGTTGTTTTAAATAATACTGAAAAATCCAGCGCATTACTCATGGAAATTCTCTTCCCCCATAATAAATTCACTCATGGAAAGATCCTCTCACGTTACCCCCGACACTTCTCCACCACCACCAGAAAAAAATACCCCTTAAAGCGTCATTATACTTTGTCAATAACCAATACTATATCTAAACATTGGGCAAAGTTCATAACTTGGAGCCCTTCCCCCGTAGACTGTGGGGGATTAAGTCGTCCTCAAAAATCTATTTGTTGGGTGAATTTGGTGAATTTGATGGTGTATTTTTCGTTAAGATTTTATGACTTTTAGGGGTTTTTCCTCCTTTTTCGAAAATACGGCAAATTTTCTCAGGCTAGTAACTTTTGATGGGTAAGACTAAACTTGATGAAAACTAAACTTATATATTTAAAATCAGCATAAAAATATGATCCTTTTGTTGTATATATTGGTATCAAAATTCTGTTTTTAGAGTTTCGGTTACTATTGAGCCGGGTTGCTGCTTTGGTTACTTCGTTCATTCGGTTACTTCGCTCGTTTGGTTACTATTGAGCCGTGTACTATTGAGCCGGGTCATTACCACGAACTGTTCGATAATAGTTATAATAGTAGTCCTAGTAGTTGTTGTAAAATTTACGTAGCGCCTTTTCATTAGTTTACTACCCCTTTCAGTATGCATAGAAGTTTCAAACGTAATATTCTAAGCCATCTGGCTAGTTGAACATTCCCTTCAATATGCCTTGAAAGTGTCAACTTAATGTTATAAGCTATTCCTGAGATATGGCTAGTACTACCTTTTGACAAACTGAATGCGCACAATGTGTTTTCATTTAGATCAACATCCTCTCAAACATTTCCTGTAAGCTCCAACTTCATACCCTTAGTTTCAGTTGCAGTATTAGTAGTCAGAGTAGCAATAGTAGTATTCGTATTAATTGTATTAGCTGTATGTACTCAGCACTAGTAGCGTTAGTAGTAGTCGTAGAAGGAGTAATAGTCGTAGTAGCAGTAGTAGTAGTAGAAGTAGCGTACACACTTTGTCTTTTGGTTAGTTGGTCACCATCCTCACCATACCCTGAAAATTCAAACTTCATTCCCTAAGCCGTTTCTGAGATACGCCCTTTATGAACCTTTGTGCACATAGTGTTTCTTGATTTAGTTCAACGCAAGTGAAATGAATCATTTTCATACAATTCTGAAAAAAGTTATGTCTGCTTTGACTGTCATAGAGACTATCTGTCTTGGCTCTACTTATTAGCTTTGGCTTTCGAGTTTTTCAACCCCAGGATTGCACAAAGCCTCCAACTTACTGGAGGTCCCAGGGACTTCTTGCTGTCCGGTTCTAAGCCGGCTTAAGCGCTTCGGTGTAGACTTGAGAAGATATGTTGGTCCCCATCCTGCACTGGTATCCGGGATCACTGCTTTTCTTGAGGCCAAAATAATTTCAAAGATTTAAAGAACATGAAAATTGGAACTTGGAATGTTACGACGTTAAAAAATGACTATCGCATCGACATTTTGACTGACGAATTCAGACGGTTTGAACTGGATTTATTAGGAGTTTCAGAAACTCATATCCCAGGGGTAGGAAGCATGAAATTAGGTGACATAGAATTTGTTTACTCAGGAAGGAAGGATGGGGTACATAGACAGGGAGTAGGGCTCATGATGAATAAGGAAGCTGCTAAGTCTTGTTTAGGCTGGGAAGGTATTAATAATAGAATACTAATTGCTCATTTTATGACTAAAAAGTTTAGGGTATCAGTTATAGTAGTATATGCCCCCATTGAACCAACTGATGGAGATACTAGTGACTCAGATGAATTTTACTTACAGTTACAGGAGCAAATAGACAGGGTACCAGGTAGAAATATGGTGTTTTTGCTAGGAGATTTTAATGCCCAGGTTGGTAGAAATAGGGATAGATGGTATCCTAGCCTAGGCAATTTTGGTGTAGGAAAAGAAAACAGTAATGGCTATAGGCTTTTGCAATTTTGTAGGTATAACAACCTAGTTATAACCAATACGGTGTTTGGTCACAAAATGGCCCATAAGTTGACATGGTATTCACGTGATGGTAAGACAGCAAACCTTATTGATTATGTTATTGTAAACAGAAGACTAGCAGGATCAATACAAGATACTAGGGTGTATAGGAGTGCCGTTATTGAAGTTAAAAGTAAAGATCACCATCTAGTAGTGTCTAAGGTTAATTTAAAGCTGAAATTTCGGAAGAGTAACTCCCTCCCTGGAAGTTATGATGTTGGTAGACTTCAGGATGAAAATTTGAGAAAAAAATTCCAGGAACAGTTGAGTACTAAACTGGAGGGTTTAAAATTTGACAATGTGGAAGATGGATGGAATAATTTCAGAAAAACAATTTGTGAAGTTGCTGATGGTGTCCTAGGGAAGAGTGCTAAGACAGCAACTAGGAATATTAGTGAAAAAGCTTTAGGTTTAATAGAGAGTAGAAGGGGTTTGTATAAGAATTATCTGAGCGATAGGTCGTATGAAAACAAAAGGAATGTAAAGAAAGTGGAGAAAGCATTAAAATATGAACTAAGGAGATGTGAAATGGAGGCGATGGATAAAATTGCTGAGGATCTGGAAGATGCGGCTAGACGGCATAATAGTAAAATATTATACTGGCATGTTAATAAATTGAAAGGGAGTAGCCGATCCGGACTAGTCCCAGTTAAAGATAGAAATGGGGTCACAATTAGTGATAAGGAAAAAGTTAAGGAAAGATGGGTGGAACATTTTGAGAATGTGCTAAACCGAGATACAGTTGCAGGAAAAGATATAGATGAAAATGAAAAAGTTTGTGATACCTTGGATGTGAAGGAAGATTTGTTTAGTGAGGAAGAATTAGCGACAGTACTAGAAGGATTAAAAAATAATAAGGCCCCAGGTGCTGATAGTATGATTAATGAGTTCCTTAAATATGGTGGCTCTGAGGTTAGGAATAAGCTACTGAAGATTATGAACATGATTTTTGAAAAAGGGGAAGTACCCAATGATTTTAGGAAAACCTTAATTAAACCACTGTATAAGAAAGGTGACAAGAGTGAATGTCGGAATTATCGAGGCATTAGTCTGGTCTCTGTAGGTAGCAAATTACTGAGTAATATGATACTTTTTAGACTGAGACATGCTGTAGACAAAGTTTTAAGGGAAGAACAATGCGGTTTTAGAAAAGGTAGAGGATGTGTCGACCATGTTTTCACTCTTAGGTTAATAATTGAGAAGTCCCTTCGTTGTCAAACACCTTTGGTCCTTAGTTTTATCGATTATGAGCAAGCTTTCGATTCTGTTGATAGAACAGCGTTAACAAAGGTCTTATCGTTATATGGTATACCAGAAAAATACATTAAAGTGATTTGCGCTATGTACGAGAATAATACTGCTGCGGTTAAGGTAGGAAATGAGGTTAGCAACTGGTTTTGTATTAAATCAGGAGTTAAGCAGGGTTGTGTTCTATCCCCCTTTATATGGATCATTTTGATGGACTTCGTCTTAAGGAGCACAGGAAAGGCAATTGGAGACCATGGAATCAAATGGAGAGGAAGAACGCTCCTGGACTTAGATTATGCTGATGATTTAAGCATATTAGATGAAAGTGTGAGCAAAATGAATGAATTTTTAGAGGTTTTACGAGTTCAGGGTGCTAAAATAGGCTTGAAAATTAATGTTAAGAAGACTAAGTCACTAAGGTTAGGAATAAGTGAAGATGAACAGGTGACCTTAGGTAACGAAAAGATTGATCAGGTTGGGAGCTTCAGTTACCTTGGTAGTATTATTAGTAAAGATGGTGGGAGCAGTGAAGATGTTAAAAGTAGAATAGCTAAAGCTCAGGGTGTTTTTTCACAGTTAAAAAAAGTTTGGAAGAATAGAAAGATAAGCCTACAAACCAAGATTAGAATATTGGAAGCTACAGTGATGACAGTGGTCAAATATGGCTCTGAAGCATGGACACTCCGAAAAGCAGATGAAAATTTACTAGATGTTTTCCAGAGAAATTGCCTACGGATTGTTCTGGGTACCCGGCTGACTGACCGTATTTCAAACAGTAGGTTGTACGAAAAGTGTGGTTCAATCCCGCTTTCTGGGGCTATAATGAAAGAAAGGTTGAGATGGCTAGGCCACGTTCTACGGATGAAGGATGACAGATTACCGAAGATTGTCCTTTTTGGCCAACCGTCTGGGGCTACACGGAAAGCAGGTCGTCCTTGTCTGGGTTGGGAGGATGTCATAAATAAGGATTTAAAGGAAATGGGAACTTCCTGGGAGGGTGTAAAGAGGGAGGCTTTAAATAGATTAGGTTGGAGGAGGAGCGTGCGTAGCTGTGTTGGCCTCAGGCGGCTTGGTGCTGCAGTGAGTTATTAGTAGTAGTAGTAGTAGTAGTCCATCAAGTTAGCATTCCCATCCAGCATTCCCAGATAGCATCACCTCAATGTTAATGGCCTTTTTGGATACCAAGAGTCAATCGAGCCCCCCTTTCCAAATAACACTAATTATATGTAAACTCTGGGCGGGTAGGATATCTTACAACCCTTGCTCCAAGGGCTGTGGAGGGGCCCTTCCCTAGAGGCATAGTTATTAGACCTTTCAACAGTACTGAGCGGAAGGGCTTTGAGAGAATTCGGGGTGTGGAGACTGCTTGCTCTCCAATCACTTTTGACTCTTCAAAGGGCACTAGAACCTTTAATGTCCAATAAAATGAGCCTCCTCGATAGTTTCTGCGTCAACTCCTTCTATTTGAAGTTCCTTTGTGATAAGGAGAAAATTAATAAATAATCCAAAGAGCCCACTTCACTCTTTACTAAGTCAGCGTTTTTGCGGTGCCTACGAAGAAAGTGTGAGCAAAATGTTACTTATTTGTAATATTATTATCCTTTTTTTTTCCTATTTTTAAGTGGCTTAGACAAAGAACAGGAATATACCAAGGAGAAGGATAGCTGTGCCAATATCTAAAAGTCAAATAATCTTCCTCTAGAACAGACGCTATTAGGTATTAAAGAATGTATTTTAGATACTTCTGGGTTTTGCTCCTTTTTTCCTCTATTAGCTCGGCTTTCTACAGAGTACAGTTTTAATTGTACGTGTTTTGTGAAGCAGAGAGCTGAGTTCTTTTGATATTCTGAATTTTGGACTTCTTAAACCGTTAGCTACGATTAGGGTGCCATCTCGTATACTTTGTTTATAATCGTAGCTATTTTGTTTTATTCCTAGATAAGCTCTTTTCTTAAGGCTATTCCAGTTCTTTTTGTACAATTTTTTCATTTATTCTTTTTTATAGAAGTTTTAGCTTCTCATAATTTCAATTTCTTTTAGAGTTTTACCTAATTACATTTCGTTGTTTTACTTTCTTATCCTTATCCAATGTCGCAGTAAGAGATAAGCTGTTTTAGAGAATTTCAGTCGACTGCCAATATTTCATACTTTAATATTTTTTTTTTGGAATTTTGCAAGGCCTTACCAATTTATTGTTTGTTTGTATTTTTTTTTTTGAAATTTTCAAGGTTCTGTAGTATCTCAGCAAGAGATAAGATCTTTTAGGGAAAGGGAGCTAAGCGCAAATGTTTCATAATTTAATTTTTTTTTCCGGATCCAGTTATCTATATATATAAAAATAAGTTGTAAGTTTATGTGTTTGTCCATGTTTTTTGTTTGTCCACATATGACGTCATTATAAGTATGTTTGTGTGTTTGTCCGCATGTGACGTCATTATAAGTATATAAGGCTTTGCATATGACGTCAAAGGCTTTGTATATGACGTCATTATAAGTATATAAGAGGGCGATTCAAAGAGGAATTTTAGTATAAATCCTACAATGGCAGAAGAAATAGCTGAGGAAGCTGCTCAAAGAGTTAATGCCAAAAGGCTTGCGGCTAATAGAGAAAGTCAGAAAAGAAAGCGTGCCGAGGAATCACAAGTACAGCGTGAAAACCGGCTTGCGTCTCAAAGAGAAATTACCAAAACAAATCGTGCCGAGGAATCACAAGAACAACGTCAAAACATGCTAGCGGCTAAAAGAGAAATTACCAAAAAAAAAATCACCAAAAGAAAGCGTGCCGAGGAATTACAAGAACAACGTGAAAACAGGCTTGCGGCTCAAAGAGATAATGCCAAAAGAAAGCGTGCCGAGGAATCACAAGAGCAACGTCGAAATTATCGCCTAGTAAATGACGACCGGGAAACTCAAAGAAAAATTACAGACCGGGACACAAATGACGACCGGGACACAGTGAATATAAGTGATGACCGGGACACTCAAAGAGAAATTACAGACCGAGACACCGTGACACAAATGACGACCGGGACACAGGGAATATAAATGACGACCGGGAGACAGGGACACAATTACAACGGGGACGCTGGAAGGGCACAAGGGGGATATATAAATGACGACGGGGACACGGGGAATATTCGATTAGCAATCACCATCAACAAAGCTCTAGGGCAATCATTAGAAAAATGCGGTATAGATCTGAATACGGATTGTTTTCCCATGGACGATTATATGTTGCATGTTCAAGAGTGGGTAAACCTGACAATCTATTTATATGCACTGACAATGGAACAGCGAAGAATGTTGTATATTCGCAAGTTTTACGTAGTTAAAAACATATATATTCACAGGTGGGACATAGGGACACAACTACAATGCCAAGTAACTAATATGGCACGTAACGTCTTACGCGCGCGGGGGGCTTGCGGGGGGGGGGAAGAACCCCCTCCAACTAGATGTTGGTGTGGCGCGAAGTGCCACACCAACAGCTAGTATTGAATATAATAGAACATACCTCCTGTTTTAGCTCTTTTTTTCCAGTTTTGCTATAAAAAAAAGTCTGGAAAAACTCGTTTTGGGATCCAAGTTCTTGTGTATTTTACTTAACTTTTATTTTGTATAGCTATAAATCCGATCTATATAGATTTCTTATTTTAAATATATAATTTCTTACATAAATCTTTTCCGGTACTGTCCAAACTCAGCTTCTTACCGTCTCTATGTCAATTTTGCATATTGTAATGAAATTTATAGAAAAAAATTAATCATGCATAAATTATGGTGAGGCCTTTTTTTATGTTCAGGTCACGATCATAAACAAAACTGTTTACCCCCTATTGACCCTATAAGAGCCATGTAAATTCAATTGGCCTCAAAACGAGCATCATTGTTGCCAATCAAACAGTTTATTTATAGTATTTACAATAATATTTACCACCTGTACTAAATATCGAACGGTATTCCATTATATATAAAAAAGAAATAATAATATTACATTTATTCAGTTGTACATTAACACTTTTAGGTCTATATTAGTCTCAGTTTGAAATCGAACTTGGATCAGATAACATTCGTGCCCATCATACAAAAACTTTTTTTGTATTTTGACTGCCCAAACACTTCGCAATTTAAACTGAACATCTAGTGCTGCCTTGCAAATGCGGATCATTTTGCCTTAGTGTTACTATTTAAAATAATATCGCTATATTCTCTGACAATAATATTATCTGTTACTACGGGGCAGTAAACTGATGACTATTGAAAATACCCTCCCCTCCCCGGAAAATTTCTTGCAGACGATTGCACCTGCAAAATTATTTAATTTTTGATCGTTTTTCAAATCATGCCGAAAATCATCCCCTCCGTGGAAAGCTATGATCTGTGAAGACCCTTTTATTGTGTTTACAAACAGGGTTTTAGTACAATCGATTGAAGCATCATTAATCTAGCTTGCAGTCCATAAACCTGTCCTAATCACAAGATGCAGTTTTCTTTGCAGTATACCGAATAGTGGAAGAAATATCGTTCACTCTTTTTTTTTTTGTATTTTGACTTCCCAGACGCTTCGCAATGTAAACTGCCTTGGAGATGCTGACCATTTTGTCGTGGTGACAATATTACTGTTCGTGGACAGTATTATATTGACAATATCATTGACAATGATATTGTTCTTTATTCCCTACCAATACATGGCAGTAAGTTAGTGTCTTCGATTGTTGCATGCCTATATTAGATAGAATTATCTTTAATTATGCTTGTATTTCCCAACAGACAAGAAAGGTGGAATCCGCATCAGATCTTCCTTTATTAATGCAAATAGACCAAAATCGGTTCCTAGCTATTGGATTTCAAAATTATGTATATAGAGGCTGAAGTTTGTGAATCTTGTTATCTTGAAGACTATTGTCTGAATCGTAGTCGGAGAATATTGTTTGAGTATGATTCTCTTTGGTGAAACTCCAGAATAACTAAAATTACTTTATTTAAGTTAGGTTTATTTGTTCTCAAAGTACGGGAGAATTAATTTACAAAATGAGTTTTAAATGGCTCCGCAGGGAATTCCGTAAAACATTGAATAAAGCTCAATAGCAATTGCATAAAGTAATCTTTTTTTCTCAAATATTATCCCGACCAGTACCAAAGATGGTACCTGTAATTTTGTTCCTGTAAATGAATATTGTGGTCACAGAGTAAGTTTCATCGACTGGGATCATCTTTTCGATAATATTTATCTCAGGAAAAGTAGGGATCAACAACGATTGTAATAAAATCATCTCAATACCTCCAGGTAAAAAAAAAAGAAAAAAAAAACACTTGATATCGTCTAGAGGAAACTCTCACAGTTTTTATTTTTTTAAGTGCTTCAATGATTTACTTCACTTTTAACTTGGAAAATCCTTTGAGTTGCGTTTTTCTATGGTATATATCAAATAGAGCCAAATTATACCTTGCTGCTGCTCAAGATTTTTTTCTAAGAATTTTTTATGGAAAATAGCTTCATTTGGGTGAAAAGTTTAATGATCAGGAATCTATAGAAGCGAAAATGAGTCTCTAATCTTCTTAACCTGAATTAACAGTGGTTTGCTAGTCCTACAAGACCAATTCTGGCACTTTTCTCCCGAAAGCCTGAAAAAACAAACTGCCTTATAACTGCAGCGCTATTATAAACTTTTTTTGAAAGTGTTAGAACCCAAAAATATTGTGGGTTCCTTTTTGTCTGAATCATTAATGCTTTGCCAGTCCAGGAAGACCAACTTTGCAACTTTTCTCTGAAAAGCCGGATAGAACGAGCTGCATTTGGGCCATATTACTGCAGAATTTCCGTAAACTTTTTTGAAAGTGATTGAGCTTAAAAATGTAACTTTGAAGAAGTCCAATCTTCTTTGTCTCAATCACCTGTTTTTTGCTATTCCAGGAAGATTAGCTCTTCAACTTTTCTCCAGAAAGCCTGGTGGATCAAGTTGCATTTGGGCCGTATTACTGCAGCGCTTTCATGAACCTTTTTAAAATGATTTTTTTTTTTGATGAAGTGCAACCCCTTTTGTCTGAGTTATTGGTGGCTGGGGTTCTCCATAGAATACCCCCCCCCCCAGAAATTTCCCTACTCGCAAAATTGAGCAGCCACAAAGAAAGTTCAAAATAGGTACCCATGACGATCAGGGGTAACAAAAGATTCCTTTCTATTTAACCGATTTCCTTGTCCTTCTTACTTGGGTTTGTATTTCTTTTTTATTTCCGTGTTGTCTTTTTATGTTTTTTTTTTTTACTTTTATTTGGTCTCTTCCCTTCGCATTTTCGCTCAGAAAATATGAACATATTCTCTTGAGACTCTCTCCTATACCGCCGAAGAAGGGAAGCGGTTGTCCTGACAAAATATTCGTCTCAATTCTTCCAGTATTTTCGTTGAATTTATAAAAAAATTATTTTTGATTTTTTTTCTTTGCTTTTTTATTCCTCGTTTACTTAAACTGTTGTTTGTTCGTTTAGAATAAGAGTTTCTGTCAATTTGTGCATGTTCACTCAGAAAATGTGATAAACTGTTTGTTTCCATTCATTTTTTTTTGTATTTTTTTCTTTAACTAAAAAAGGCGTGTTAAGTTTCATACATTTGGTCCTTTTTTGCCCTTTAGGACATCTGATCGATATTTCGAGATACCTGTTTTGTGCTTTTTTCGTGGCTGCTTAATTTTGCATGTGGGGAATTTCCCATAGGAGGCTGGGGTTTTCTACGGAAGGAATTTTCTAAGTTTGAGATCGTTGGGATTATGAGGAGCAGCAAATCTTTTTTTGTTGCTATTCGTGTTTTTTGCCTCCTTTCGAATTTTAGATGCTTTTATATCAATCTTTCATTTCTTGAGAAGAAAACCGAATTTTATTATGTTCTGTCTATTGAGACAATGAACTATTTAACTACCCTCGCTCATGTATGTGGTATAAATGGTATCATTTTATCAGTAGTATCAGAGGTAACAAAAAAAACATAGATAACATTCTCCTCCTATACGAAATATATTCTTGTCGTTTTGGGGTTTAGTGATATTTTATCTCATTTTCTCATTTTCTAATGATGTTACGAGTAGTAGTAATGTTATCTCATTTTCAGGTGATGGTGAAGTCTTTATCTCTAGAAACTGTAGATTATTATGAGCCTCAAAACTTATGGCTTGGTCCAAGAGTGGTAAGTTTAAAGTTTAAAATTTAGCTTATTACTATATTTAAAGTTGCTCTGTATTCATGATTGTGTAATAGTATTTTAACAGAGGCATCAACTAGGGGAAAAGCTACAATATTGAAGGAGTTTGCCCCCCTCCCTCCTTCAAAAAATAAGTTCGGTCCACTCCACTAGATTTTGAAAACTGCCATTTTGGGGGGCATTTCCATTGAAAAATTGAAAATATTTTGCCCACTTGCCCTTGATTTTGAAAAATGCATTACCCCCCTTCTACATTTCTGTACATTGACGCCATTAGTTTAAACTAGTAATAATACTAATGCTGACAGGGTGCAAATATTCTAAATAGAGGATATAGTTAGGCTTGACCAGCATATATACAATCATTATATACATACATCGTCATATATTGCAATCCTTAGATCCATCATCGGACATGTTATCCTAGAAGAGGGCCATTCCCTGCACTAGTTCTCTCCTCCAAGTGCATACTCCTGATCTGGTTGAAGTTTCGTGTATAGATTATGGGAACGGATAAGAGGGGGAATTTCTGCATCTTAGGGTCGCTCCCAGGGCTGTGAATAAAAACTCCTAAATAAATTCAAAATACTTTTACTAAAAATCAAAACGAACAAAATGTCACATTAAAAGGTTGCAACTATACCTACCTCAGGACAATCAGTTAAATTACGATATAAATAAACAGCAATTTAATTTCTTTCATCAAGGTGTTTCTTTCATCATGTTATATAATTCTTCTCTTTTCTCAAATCTGTCTCCGAGGTTTTGCTCATTGGAAACGTTAGAGATAATATATCTCTAACGTTTCTTTGAGATCAAGAGATCTAATCTTGATCTCTTGGTTGTACGGGAGGAAGTTTTAATAAATTGATTTGCTAGGGAACTTATTATCAGGAAATAATATCAATGATTCAATTGAGTGTTTATTAGGCGATGGGATAGTTAAACACCATACCAGAACCTTCACTTTTCCTATCTGCCTCAAATTCCAAATACTCGAAAAATATTCATTTTTGAAGCATCAGGAAGAGCATTTCATTTATGAAAATAGTTTTCTAGTAATCTTGTCACTTTATCAAAGAGTTCGTGGTAACGAACTGTAAGTAAGGAGCGAGCCGGATCAATAGTAACCGTAACTAAAAAAAACGGAATATTGATGCAAATAAATACAGGCCCCTATAAAAAAAAATATTTTTATGCTGATTTAATATATGTAAGTTTCATTAAGTATAGTCTTACCCATCAAGGTTACGAGCCTTAGAAGAATCGCCTTATTTTCGGAAAAAGGGAGAAACATCCTCTAAAAGTCATAGATTCTTAATGAAAATCGCTCTGTCAGATTCAGCGTATCAGAGAACCCTACTGTAGAGGTTTCCTATCTGCAAAAATGTGAAATTTGTATGTTCTGCCAAAAGAAAGATCACAGATGCGTGTTTTTTTTTCATGGGTGATCGTATCTACCCAATGGTGCTAGAATATCGAAATAGGGCTCGTTCGAACGGAAACTTAAAGTTATAGTGCCCTTTTTAAGAGACTGAAAGAATTGGAGGGCAACTAGGCAAACTCCCTTGCCAATTTTTCTTAGAACAGTCCGATCAAAATTTTCAAATAGCCGTTTTGTTCAGCATAGTTGAAAGGCCGAATAGCTATGCCTTTGGAGATATCTTGACCCCCCCCCCACAACCCCTGGGAAAAGTTCTTGAAGTTACAATATTTGTCCATTGTTTACATATAGTATCTGTTATTTAGAAGTATGCAAACATTTTCTGGGTGGGACAGGGCAAATTTTATTCTGGTGTTGTTTTCAACGGGGATAATTTTCCATTGAGAGGGAAGTATCCACGGAGTGATTTTTCAGTGGAAATTTTACACTGGGGGATTTGACAAAATTTCTATGCGAAATTCTTTTTAATTGTCTTAGATTATCTTTGTCAACTCAATTTTGCATGTGGAGATGTTCCGCGCGAATAACCCGGGGGTTGTTTTCCGCGTGTTTTGGTTTCCGGAAAAATTTTCAACGAAAGGGGATATCTGAAAAGTGATTGAGAAACCAATTAGAAATTAAAGTTTTTTTGCAAATGATATAATACTAAGTAGAATTTCTCATGCTGAATCGTCTGCAAGACATTTTACGCGGGAGGGGAAGAATTTTCAGCGAGGATGGAAGTTTCGAACGAATTTGACGGAGGGGGTGCACTTTACGTTGGATAAAATTTCCAGGGAGGAGTTTCCTGTGAAGGGGGGATATATTTCATGGAGGGCTAGGCAGATTTACCCGTATTATTTGAAAAACGATCAGAAATCAAACAGTTCGTGGTAACGAACTTTAGTAAGGAGCGACCCGGCTCAATAGTAAACGAAACTCTAAAAACGGAATCTTGATACTAAAAGATACATCAAATGAATTGGATTTTCATACTGATTTTAAATATATAAGTTTCATCAAATTTAGTCTTTGTCATCAAAAGTTACGAGCCTGAGAAAATTTGCCTTATTTTGGAAAATAGGGGGGAAACACCCCCTAAAAATCATAGAACCTTAACGAAAATCGCACCATCGCATTCAGCGTATCAGAGAACCCCATAGCAAAAATTTCAAGCTCCTATCTACGAAAATGTGGAATTTCGTATTTTTTGCCAGAAGACAGATCACGGGTGCGTGTTCTTTATTTGTTTTTTTTTTTTGTTCTTTTCCCAGGGGTCATCGTATCGACCAAGTGGTCCTAGAATGTCGCAAGAGGGCTCATTCTAATGACTTTTAGGAGGTGTTACCCCCTATTTTCCAAAATAAGGCAAATTTTCTCAGGCTCGTAACTTTTGATGACAAAGACTAAATTTGATGAAACTTATATATTTAAAATCAGCATAAAAATCCGATTCTTTTGATATATCTTTTAGCATCGAAATTCCGTTTTTTAGAGTTTCGTTTACTACTGAGAGAAACAGTTTGATTCTCAGGAAATGCCTTTTTCGTGGGACAAAGAACAATCTATTTTTTTTTCTTGTTTTTTAGTCTCTCATTCAATCTTCAGTTTGGCTTTTTTTAAGTTGCACTACATTATCCTTAAACATTAAATGTCTATTATAAGATGGTCTGGAGTAAAATCAATAATGTCAATTTTAAGAAAGATTTGGATTTGTAGAAAATTTGTCTAATAATTGCGGAAAAGGTATAAAAGATATTGTTGGAGATTTTTATAATAAATGTTATGCACAGTTTTTGGCATAGCCTAAAAACCATTAAAGGTTTAAAATAAATGCAGAACTTCTTCTAATAGTGCTCTTGCAATAATTTGTTATAACTGAATATTATACTGAATATTATAGACTCAACAATATGTGATAATTAAGATCCCGAAGTAACTGTTAAAATAAGATAGTTAAAATTGATAAAATAAGCATTGCTTCTCATACGAGGTAAAATGTATAGCTATCAATCAAAATTAAAAAGAAAAGCTTAAAGTCTGTAAAATTAAAGTGTTTAAATTCCAAATATTCGTTTTAACATCCATTTGAGGTGTTATCCATTTGACGCTACATCAATGCCACCAAGTTAGCTTGTCGAAAATCTAGCCTCATATGTGGATCTTCTCAATTGTCCCCCCTCCCTCCCGGGATTTTACGCCACTGCATAATTACCATAGCATCTTTTAAACCACCGTAACCGTATTGCACTAACATTTGAAAAATCCTCTATAAATATTTCTCCTTTGAATTACCTCCTGGATGAGACCAGAATCAGATTTTTTCTTGTTTTTATGGCACTTGATATTAACCAAGTGACATATAGCGATCGCAAATTCTATCAGTCTGTCTCTCGGTCTGTCTGTCCTGGTTTTGCTACTTTAGGCACTTCCAGGTAAGCTAGGACGATGAAATTTGGCAAGCGCATCATGGACCTGGCCAGATTAAGTTAGAAATAGTCGTTTTCCCGATTTGACCATCTGGGAGGGGAGTAGGGGGCCGGTAAATTCGGAAAAACAGAAAAAATGAAGTATTTTTAACTTACGAACGGTTGATCAGATCTGAATTAAATTTGATGTTTGGAAGGATATCGTATCTCAGAGCTCTTATTTTAAATCCCGACCGTATCTGGTGACATTGGGGGGGGGGGGGTTGGGAGGGGGAAACCTAAAATCTTGGAAAACACTTAGAGTGGAGGGATCGGGATGAAACTTGATGGGAAAAATAAGCACAGGTCCTAGATACATCATTGAAATAACCGGAACGGATCCACTCTCTTTGGGGCAGTTTGGGGGGGGGAGGCTTAATTCTGAAAAGTTAGAAAAAAATGAGGTATTTTTAACTTACGAACGGGTGATCGGATCTCAATGAAATTTGATATTTAGAAGGATATCGTGTCTCAAAGATCTTATTTTAAATTCTGACCGGATCGGGTGACATTGGGGGGAGTTTGGTGGGGAACCTAAAATCATGGAAAACACTTAGTGTGGGGGGATTGGGATGAAACTTGGTGGGAAAAATAAGCAGAAGTTTTAGATACGTGATTGACATAATTGGAACGGATCTGCTCTATTTGGAGGAATTGGGGGGGGGGGGTAATTCTGAAAAAATAGAAAAAATGACGTATTTTTAACTTACAAAGGAGTGATCGGATCTTCAAGAAACTTCATATTTAGAAGGACCTCGTAACTCAGATCTTTTATTTTAAATCTCAACCGGATCCAGCGTCATTGGGGAGGGCAGTTGGTGGGGGGGCGGAAATCTGAGAAAATACTTAAAGCGGAGAGATCAGGATAAGACTGGAAGGGAAGAATAGAAACGAGTTTGGTGCTTTTGGACGTGCTAGGACGATAAAAATTGGTAGGCGTGTCAGGGAGCTGCACAAATTGTCTTTATAAAGGCGTTTTCCCAGATTCGAACATCTGGGGTGCTAAAGGGAGAGGAGAAATTAGAAAAAATGAGGTATTTCTAACTTACGAGTGGGTGATCGGTTCTTAACGAAGAACGATTTGGATTTGTAGAAAATTTGTCTAATAATTGCGGAAAAGGTATAAAAAAATATCGTTGGAGATTTTTATAATAAATGTTATGCACAATTTTTGGCATAGCCTAAAAACCATTAAAGGTTTAAAATAAATGCAGAACTTCTTCTAATAGTGCTCTTACAATAATTAGTTATAACTGAAAATTATGCTGAATATTATAGGCTCAACAATATGTGATAATTTAGATCCCGAAGTAACTGTTTTCTTCAATAATGGATTTCATTTCACCAAAAAATTAAATAAACTTTAAAATAAGCATTGCTTCTCATACGAAGTAAAATGTATAGCTATCAATCAAAATAAAAAACAAAAGCTTAAAGTTTGTAAAATTAAAATGTTTAAACTCCAAATATTCGTTTTAACATCCATTTGAGGTGTTATACATTTGACGCTACATCAATGCCACAAGTTAGCTTATCGAAAATCTAGCCTCATATGTGGATCTCCTCAGTTGTCCCCCCTCCCAGAATTTTACGCCACTGCATAATTACCATAGCATCTTTTAAACCACCGTAACCGTTTTGCACTAACATTTGAAAAATCCTCTATAAATATTTCTCCTTTGAATTACCTCCTGGATGAGACCAGAATCTGATTTTTTCTTGTTTTTATGGCACTTAGTATTAACCAAGTGACATATAGCGATCGCAAATTCTATCGGTCTGTCTCTCGGTCTGTCTGTACTTGTTTTGCTACTTTAGGCACTTCCAGGTAAGCTAGGACGATGAAATTTGGCAAGCTCATCATTTACCAGGCCAGGTTAAATTAGAAATAGTCGTAACTTACCGTTCGTAACTTACGAACGGTTGATCAGATCTGAATTAAATTTGATGTTTTGGAAGGATATCGTGTCTCAGAGCTTTTATTTTAAATCCCGACCGTATCTGGTGACATTGGGGGGGGGGAGTTGGGAGGGGGAAATTTAAAATCTTGGAAAACACTTAGAGTGGAGGGATCGGGATGAAACTAGATGGGAAAAATAAGCACAAGTCCTAGATACATCATTGAAATAACCGGAACGGATCCGCTCTCTTTGGGGCAGTTTGGGGGGGGGAGGCTCAATTCTGAAAAGTTAGAAAAAAATGAGGTATTTTTAACTTACGAACGGGTGATCGGATCTCAATGAAATTTGATATTTAGAAGGATATCGTGTCTCAAAGATCTTATTTTAAATCCCGACCAGATCGGATGACATTGGGGAGAGTTTGGTGGGGAACCTAAAATCATGGAAAACACTTAGTGTGGGGGGATTGGGATGAAACTTGGTGGAAAAAATAAGCAGAAGTTTTAGATACGTGATTGACATAATTGGAACGGATCCGCTCTATTTGAGGGAATTGGGGGGGGGGTAATTCTGAAAAATAGAAAAAATGACGTATTTTTAACTTACAAAGGAGTGATCGGATCTTCAAGAAACGTCATATTTAGAAGGGCCTCGTAACTCAGATCTCTTGTTTTAAATCTAAACCGGATCCAGCGTCATTGGGAAGGGCAGTTGGTAGAGGCCGGAGATCTGAGAAAATACTTAAAGCGGAGAGATCAGGATAAAACTGGAAGGGAAGAATAAAAACGGGTTTGGTGCTTTTGGACGTGCTAGGACGATAAAATTGGTAGGCCTGTCAGGGAGCTGCACAAATTGACTTTATAAAGTTGGTTTCCCAGATTCGACCATCTGGGGTGCTAAAGGGAGAGGAGAAATTAGAAAAAATGAGGTATTTATAACTTACGAGTGGGTGATCGAATCTTAATGAATTTTGATATTTAGAAGGACATCGTGACTCAGAGCTCTTATCTTAAATCCCGACCGGCATTAAGCCTTTCATTTTCATTTTAAATAAATCTATTGATTCTTAGAATTTCGTTAGAGCTCATACCATATGAGCTCTTGGCTCCTAGCTCTTCTGGCTTCGTAACAAGTGCCATATGGCTCTTAGCTCTTGCTATAGTTTCTCATTCAATCTTCAATTTGGATTTTTTTTTTTTCTAAGAATCTTTGTAGTGCCAACGCATGAAATATACCAGTTGCTCTTTAAAGCTTTAGTAAACAGGGATTGGGCATACAAGGAAGCTGAGAATGTGGAAGTAGTGACCACCTTCAAGAATGTTTCGAACAATATCAGGCATTCTTGTGTGGTATATTTCATTCACTCAATTTCGTATTAATTAAATGAAGTCCTCCTTATAATTGGTATTGTTCTCACTCAATGTTTTCTAACATCCAGAAGTACATTCTGGATGTTGTTGGGATTGTTTGAGGTTGTTGGTTGCACCTGAATCCAAATTGTCATCCTGGTGGTTTAGGCTGTAAAGCGCGTAGAGAGGTTTCCAGTATTTTGCCTTACGTGTTACTCATATTGTGTTCTTTCTCTCGTAATTACGTTTACTATTCTGAAAAGTAAAACCTTCGGAGTCTCTCGAATGTTGTAAAAAATTTTCGAATAGTTTTAAATTGTGTTCTTTCTTATGCGTTACTAGATTAATTTGGGAGTAGAATATTTCCGGTACTGGTGGAGAAGACCGGCTGGTGTGTTTCTATGCTTGAAAATTCAGTAATACATGCTCTTCAGTTATTTTTGAGTTTTTAGGACAATTGTTGCCAGAAGGTAGTATGTGCCTTCCTCATGTGATAATTTGGATAAAGTTTTTTTTGTATGTCTCTTTAAATTCGGTTGTTTAAGCTCAGTTAAATTGTACAATACCAAGGAAATTGTCTAGTTTCGTGATAAAGATGTTACCAAAACAGGTACTGGCGTCGTATTTATCTTCAATACAAGAAATTCTTGTTTGTATTGTATAAGATTTTGTGATGGTTTTCTACTTGATAATTTCATTTACGAAAATCGCATTTTTTTTTTTTTTTTTTGCAAATCGTATTGAACCCAGGAGCTCCAAGTGATGTAGGGAGCACATGGTCGATACGTTTTTTATCTTTAGCTTTAGGTCTTTATCTTTAGACGAGATAAAATGCTGCAGATACGCGTTTTTAGCATGGCCGACATTGTTAGGGGCGGTGTAAGTACATGAAAGTGGTAGTGTAAGTACATTCTCAGGATTTACACTGTTGAAATGAATCTCGGGGCGATTCATAATGTTGCTCGCGTGGTAACTTCGTATGCATTATTGGATTGATGAGTTCCCTGAAAACAAAACAAGATCGTCTGGAGAATTGAGATTATCTGAAGGATTCTACAATAGCGTTGTTTCGAGAGTAGTTTTTCAGTTCTAATCAATATTTCAGAGAGGTTTATCTCATTTCCTTTGACTTGCTATTTTTCTGCTCTACAGCTCTTATCTAAATTGGTTGCTGTGACAAAAGCTGTTTGTCTGGAACTTTAATTAGTGCCGGTCTTAAAAGCCGTTTAAAACGAAAAAGAAGATGTTTCCACCTTAACTTTGTTTACGAATATTTTCGTCTAGAGCAGTAGTTTCCAACCACTTTTGGACTGTAGCCCACCTAAGCATTTATAAAATCCTGATACCCTCTCGTGATGTTTATATTTTGTTATTCGAAATTTTATGTTTATTTTCCTAAAGGAAGCTTAAAAGGTCATTAACTTAGTACCTTTTTGGTTCGTCCTCTCGGCATATCTATATATATATAAAAATAAGTTGTTTGTGTGTTATGTCTATCGAGTGACGTCATGTTTGTCGACTGACGTCATTATAAGGATTGAGCTGTATGCGTCATGAAGTTGTTTGTCGACAGACGTCATGTTTGTCAACTGATGAAATTACAGACCGGGACACAAATGACGACCGGGACACAGGGAATATAAATGACGACCGGGACACAGGGACACAACTACAACGGGGACGCCGGGGGCACAGGGAAGATATATAAATGACGACCGGGACACAGGGGTTGTTTGAAGAGAAATTACAGACCGGGACACCGGGACACAAATGACGACCGGGACACAGGGACACAGGGAATATAAATGACGACCGGGACACTCAAAGAGAAATTACAAACTGGGACACCGGCACACAGGGACATATCATTAGAATAATGAGTTATAGATCTAAATACGGATTGTTTTTCCCATGGACAATTATATGTTGTATGTTCAAGAGTCAGTAAACCTGACAATCTATTTATATGCACAGACAATGGGACAGCGAAGAATGTTGTATATTCGCAAGTTTTACGTAGTTAAAAACATATATATATATATATATATATCTATATATAGAAAAATAAGTTGTCTGTCTGTCTGTCTGTGGATCAGGTGACGTCATGTTTCTGTGTCGACTGACATCATGTTTTCGACTGACGAAATTACGAAATTACATTGGGACACAAATGACGACCAGGACACCGGCACATAGGGAATATAAATGACGACCGGGACACTCAAAGAGAAAGCGACCGGGACACAAGGAATGTTCAATTAGCAATCACCATCAACAAAACACCGTCAACAAACCATCACAAATGACGACCGGGACACAGGGATTATAAATGACGACCAGGACATAAGTAAAAAAAAAACTAAAAAAAAAGGTAAAAACTACAAAAAAACTAAAAAGAAAAAAACAAACTAAAAACTAATAAAAAAACTAAAAAAGCTAAAAAACTAAAAAAACTAAAAAATAAAAAAAAACTAAAAAAAGGAAACAAAAAGAAAAATAAAGGAGAAAAACAAAACTAAAAAAAATAAAAATAAAAAAAAACTAAAAAGAAAAAAAAACTAAAAAGAAAAAAAGGGGAAAAATACAAAAATTTATTTCATCATTTACCATTTCAAAAACGAATGTATATACAGACTGGGACACCGGAATACAAATGACGACCGGGACACAGGGAATATAAATGACGACCGGGACACAGGGACACAACTACAACGGGGACGCCGGGGGGCACAGGGGGATATATAAATGACGATGGGGACACAGAGAATGTTCGATTAGCAATCACCATCAACAAAGCTCAAGGGCAATCATTAGAATCATGAGGTATAACTAAAAAAATATAAAAAAAAAGGCAGAAAACTAAAACCTAAAAAAAGACCAATTCAAAAACGAATGTATATACAGACTGGGACACCGGGACACGAATGACGACCGGGACACCGGGACACAAGGAATATCAATGACGCCCGGGACCCTCAAAGAGAATTCACAGACTGGGACACCGGGACATAAATGACGACCGGAACACATGGAATATAAATGACGACCGGGACACCGGGGGGCACACGGGGATATATAAATGACGACTGCGACACAGGGAATCGTCGATTAGCAATCACCATCAACAAAGCTCAAGGGCAATCATTAGAATCATGAGGTATAGATCTGAATACGGATTGTTTTCCCATGGACCATTATATGTTGCATGTTCAAGAGTCGGTAAACCTGACAATCTATTTATATGCACAGACAATGGGACATCAAAGAATGTTGTATATTCGCAAGTTTTACGTAGTTAAAAACATATATATATATATATATATATATATATATATATATATATATATATATATATATATATATATATATATATATATATATATATATATATATATATATATATATATATATATATATATATATATATATATATATATATATATATATATATATATATATATATATATATATATATATATATATGTATATATGTATATATATATATATATATATATATATATATATATATATATATATATATATATATATATATATATATATATATATTCACAGGTGGGACATAGGGACACAACTACAATGGCGCGTAAATAATATGGCGCGTAACGACTTACGCGCGCGGGGGGGCTTGGGGGGGCGCGAAGCGCCACCCCAACAGCTAGTATATATATATATATATATATATATATATATATATATATATATATATATATATATATATTTACATATATATATATATATATATATATATATATATATATATATATATATATATATATATATATACATATATATATATATATATATATATATATATATATATATATATATATATATATATATATATATATATTCACAGGTGGGAGACAGGGACACAACTACAATGGCGCGTAATTAATATGGCGCGTAACGACTTACGCGCGCGGGGGGGGGGTGCTTGGGGGGTGGCGTGAAGCCTGGTCTGGATTGAACACCTTTTATAGTGTATGACGTCATTGCAGCACTATCATGTTTCGTTTTCGCTCTTTCAATGCATAAGAATGTGACATCATTTACATTTTGTTGTTTGTCTTTTTTTTCAATCTACTACTTTAAGTATGATCAGCCGAAGGGGGCAGGTCCGACCCATGAACCACAGAAATATTGCCCCGCCTAGCCGTTGAGGCCCGTATCTCATGCTGGTAATCACGGGTCTAGAGTTCAAAATGCACTGAATCTGGTTATTTTTGGTTGCATATTTATTATTTGGCTGTCGTTTTCATTCTGTGGTTTTAACATATCCAGATTACATCCGTTCTCTTTGTCTGATTAGCTCCTCTGGATATACTAGCTCCAGGGGGCGCAATTTTCTATAGGGCAGGGGGCAACTACCGCTCCCAGACCTCGGTTTGGCCTCTCCTAGACCTTGGTTTGCCCCCCTCCAGACCATAGTTTGCCCCCCCCCCACATCTGAAATTTGGTTTCTTCCAAAATCTTGTCAAAATTAAGGCAAACCTGCATAATTCAAGCATCAGTAGAAACATATCAGTTTTTTAGTACATATTTACCTTTATAATACTATAAATACCTTTACAGTACTTTTGTAGTACTAGCAAGTACATTTATGGTACCAAATTTCTTATTTTTTGTTTTACTGTCATTTTTACTTGATTTGGGAAAATTGGCTCCAACTTTGTCTCTCTCCCCCCATTGAGTAAAATTGGCTCCAACTTTGCCCCCCCCCAAAAAATTTTGACAAAATTACGCCACTGATTAGCTCCTCTATATATTTTGGAGATTAAACTTCTGGGGGCTTACTTCTCTAATCAAAGGCTTTGTTCGTATGATTTTAGATATTCGGAATCAGATTGATTTTACTAATGTTGTCTAAATCAATTCTGAATTCATATGTACAAATTAACGTAGAAATTAAATTTGTATTATAGTGCCAAGAATGTGTCATTTCTAAAACCAGAAAATGGATTTATGCTTATTCAGTTTGGCTTCGCAATTTTTTACCTTTTTTTATTATTTAGTTACTCTGTTTATGGCTACACTACATGCATATATTATACCAAAAAACACTTTAAAAGTCCAAGGTTGTCAAGTGATACAATTTAAAAGTAGTACTTGGTTTGCATAATTGTATGCCCGAATGCAATCAAGTGGAATACTGAATTAAATCACAGTACCCTGCTTTGAAACTGTACCCATTCGAGGAAGAATTTGCATGCACCAATGTACCTGGATTACACGAAGGGACTCAGAATACTCATGTTAAATATAGACTATGCAATTAGAAAAAAAGAAGAAGAATATTAATTACAGTTAGATATTTTGGTACTTGTTAATTAAATGAAACACACCCAATAAGTGAAGTTAGGTTAATCCTAAAGAAATATAACATTCATATGTCCTTTAGTTTATATAATAATGTAAATTGAACTATATATTTGCTCTTTAGGGGGGGGGGGTAAATCATTTTGACTATACCCCTAACCTAACATAACCCGACCCCCCTAATGTGCAAAAATATAACCGAAATTATACAAGTCCAATGCATTCTATCACCCGTCACTTGTCTTTGTGGCTATGAAACCGGTTTTCTGAAATCTAACCTAAGCATAATTCTTGACTGTCTTTTGTTTAGTTAACAAGTACCGATATTTCTTAATAAAATTGAATAAAAAGATGAAATTGAAAGAGAGTAAAAAGAGAGTGAACTAAAAGAGGAAGGAAATGACAAAAAAAGTAATAGGTACCATGTCCTTTAAAGTGACACAAACGAGACAATAGGCCAAAGTTCTAGTCTCTGAGGTGGACAGAATCCCTGAACATTGGCTCCTGCTAATGTTCATTTAAATTTCTAGTTATTTTAACAGGTTCCCTTCATAACATAGCAAAATGTTGACAGATCTATTTCATTTCCACATATTGATGTACCAGAAGTGTCAAGTTGCAAGTGGAGTACATTGAAAGTTGTCAAAATATATTTGTTAGGACGTCGGGAATATGGATTTTGGCTTTTCAGTAAGACTATAACTGAGAGATATTGCCGAATCCCATTAATGTTTCTATGCCTTCTCTTCAATTCCAGTTCATGCATCCAGGTTACAATTTTCTAATGAAGCTCGATATCCTTAAATTGTTCACGAACAACATTCAATAGCCTAATCAAAGAGGAAAAACACAATATTGGAAAGAAATATGTTTAGTGTATTTAAAAGGACGGTGATATGTCTTTAATTATCCTTTTAGATGAATTTTCTTGTGGTTTTCTCTACTGGCTTTATATGATAACCCCTGGAATAGGGGGGAGGTAGGTAATAGTTCTCCCCGTATGATACTATTTTCGTTGGTTTTTATGGCACTAGGTATTTACCAGGTGACATATAGCGATCACAATTTCTATCGGTCCTTGTTTTGCTAGTTTGGGCACTTCCAGATAAGCTAGGACAATGAAATTTGGCAGAGTTATCAGGGACCAGACCTGATTAAATAAGAAATAGTCGTTTCCCCGATTCGACCATCTGGGGGACATGGGGACGATTAATTCGGAAAAAATAGAAAAAAATGAGGTATTTTTAACTTACGAGCGGGTTATCGGTATCTTAATGAAATTTAATATTTAGAAGGATATCTTGTCTCAGAGCTCTTAATTTAAATCCCGACCGATCCGTTGACATTGGGGGGAGTTGGAGGGGAAAACCTGAAATCTTGCAAAACGTTTAGAGTGGAGAGATTGGGATGAAACTTGGTGGGAAAAATGAACACGAGTCCTAGATACGTGATTTACATAATCGGAACGGATTCAATCTCTTTGGGAGAGTTGAGGGGTATAATTTGAAAAAATAGAAAAACTGAGGTATTTTTAACTTACAAACGAGTGATCAGATCTCAATGAAATTTGATATTTCATTTGATATCCCGACCGTATCCTGTGATATTGAGGGGAGCTGGAGGGGGAAACGGGAAATCTTGGAAAGCGCTTAGAGTGGAGAGATCGGGATGAAACTGGGAAGAATAAGCACAAGTCCTAGATACGTTATTGACATAACCGGACTGAATCTGCTCTTTTTGGGGGAGTTGGTAGGGGTGTTATTTCTGAAAAAATAGAAAAAATGAGGTATTTTTAACTTACGAAGGGGTGATCGGATCTTAATGAAATTTGATATTTGGAAGGAACTCATGTCTCAGAGCTCTTATTTTAAATTCCAACCGGATCTGGTGACATTGGGGGAGCTGGAGGGGAAAACCGGAAATCTTGGAAAACGCTTAGAGTAGATAGATCGGGATGAAACTTGGTGGGTAGAATAATCAAACGTCGTAGATACGTGACTGACGTAAACCGGACTTGATCCACTCTCTTTGGGGGAGTTGGATTAGGGTCCAGTGCTTCAATGAGCTCGGTGCTTCTGGGCGTGCTAGGACAATGAAAATTGGTGGGTGCACCAGGGACCTGCACAAATTGACTTGATACTGTCGTTTTCCCCGATTCGACCTTCTGGGGGGCAAAAGGGAGAGGAAAAATTAGAAATAATGAGGTATTTTTAACTTAGGAATGGGTGATCGGATCTTAATGAATTTTGATACTTAGAAGGACCTTAGAGCTCTTATTCTAAGTCCCGACCGGCATTTAGCCCCTGATTTTTCTTTTAAATCAATCTATTGATTCTTAGAATTTTGTTATAGCTTATTCCATATGAGCTCTTGGCTCTTCCATCCTCGCCACAAGTGCCATATGAGCTCTTAGCTCTTGCTAATATGGGGAACCTTAGACCTGTAGTCACAGTTTTTTTCTACTAAAATTTTTGCCGTTAAGGCTTATCAAAGTAATATTTACTATCCCTGAACAAGCTTCAAATAGAGATTGTTCATCACTTGTCGTTTTTCTAATCCGTGAAATATTTGGCTACTATGGGCTAGAGTTTGTTCTTAACTAACTTATGGTGGAAGCCGCAACCATGATGGTAATTCTACTAGGGCGCTTTCTTCTTTTGATTTTCCACCATTTTTGATAGGGTTCAGACTCTTTTCGAAATTCTCAAAGATGATTATCTGATTATCTGAGTAACTATTTAAAGTCAAATAAATTTTCACACGAAATGCTTTTTCTAAACATGTTTTTGATATTCAACGAGGGTCAAAAGATTGTTTTTACTATGTTTACTATGATAAATAAAAAGCGAGGAGAGAAGTAAATATTTAAACAAAGATTCTTGTATGAAAATGAAAGATAAAGTCAAAAACTTAAAAAGAAAATAAATTAGCTCATATTAGATTTCAAATCGAAAATGAACATGAATTACTATGAATGAAGAAAGGAAGCCTAAACTAACATAGAAATTCCAATAAACAATGAGACCTGACTTAAAACGAACGATAATTAGCATAATTAAGGGCAATGTTGCCGGCTTTTTTATTATAATGTTAAAAAAATTAATGCTTCTCAAACTTCAAGGATTTTATTTTTTTTCGATATTAGTAAATTTGCTACGACAGGTGTTATTGGTCTAGTTTGTAATAACTTTTCATCTGTGGTTTTTTCCTTAAGTATTAATTACTTTAAATTCCATAGAAAATGAACTGGCTAAACTAAACCTTCAATTTATTTATTTAGGTTTTCAGTAAAGCGCGCATAAAACACCTGCGACTAGCCTTTTGGGCGTTTTGAAGTGGGACAACACCGCCTTTGTTAGTAGTGAAATTCTCCGATATATAACAATTGGGACAATAGTGTAGTTTTTGCCTACTGTTTTCAACAAAATTCATCTTCATGACTATTTTCTACCTTCTCAATCCAATTCTTTTTTAATTTATAGAAAATCAATTGGCTAAACACAACTACCAATTTAGACAGTGTATTAGCTCCCAGTAAAGTACAAATGACAACCTAGCATTTCGGTGGTTCTGAAGGGTTGCAACATTTGTGCTTATTTATATTTGTTTTAAATTTGTTCTTCCTCCTAATATTGGTTGGGTCTAGTTCCCGGTTTTTCACTCATAGTAGTATCCCTTCGTTTTAGGTTTGATAAATAATTTTGCCTATTTCAAGTTTGCTCTTTACTTTTTATTGAAGAACCTCGCTAGTTTTAAGTTTATGAAAAGAAGAGCAAATCTAAATGATGTCACAGTACTTCCAGAATTTATAGTCTTATTTTTGTAGTTTATCGCTTGACTTGATTTTTGCAGAGCTCTTTAAGAAGTTTTAAGTCTTGTATATCGATCGTATCCTTGAGATAGGATCTTGAGATAGTCGTTTCATAGTCTCAAAATGGACCTTTACTTTTAGTCCTTGGAGTCTCCCGTCACTTAACGGAAATAGCTTTTAAACTTAATGTCGGTGTCTAAATTCTGTCTTTGTTTCGTCCTTTCTGTCTAAGAAGGAAAAACAAAAGATTTGTCCGGATGTATTCCGACTCTCGTGAGTCTGTTTTCTAAAGATATTGGAATGAATTGCGTTAGATAACTATTTTAATCAAAGTTGTTTTTTTTGCGTGTGAATGCTGGAGATAGCTTAAGCTAAACAACCCACTCAATGGGATTATGAAGTAAATTTCTTGCATTTATCTTGTACATTTTAAAGCAAGTCTATCAAGTTTGTCATCTCTGTCCCAAGCTAAATCTCTAGCAACTAGACAACAGGCCCAAAGCCTCTAGAATGTTGCTGCAACTGTAACGCATGGGCAGGAACGTCTCCTACTAATTTGGTTGATGGAGCAAGATTTTGATAGAGGTTAACCAACCAAGAGGTTGGTTAAGATGTGCAGACCATAAAAAGGTACAACCATGAGCCTAGCTCTTATTTTGTTCCTACCAACTTTTGTTTGGATCTGACGTCGTCTCCTTCTGGTAAAGAGAGGACTCACAACGACAATTTAGGGACCGCCCCGTCGTCCTCTACCGCAGATTTTGGATGGCCTCGAACATTAAAATAACATAATTAGAACGCTGTTTGTTACTTCTGACTTAGTAGGGTAGAGATCCAGCTGTTTTCTTAAGAAAATATCCTGATGACAAGAATTTATGGGCCTGACCTCCCAAATTAGTCAAACTAGTTGCTAACTCCTGAAAAGCACCAATAGGACGCTCAGTCTTGTTTCTTACCAAGAGAATTGGCAGTCCGCACTGGTATAGGTCGTGGTGAATAGGATTTAGAAACCCCCTCCACTGACAGATTTTGGGATGGGTTCAGACACATAAAAGTCACAATTAAGACACTTACTTGTGCTTCCAAATCAAGTTGGGTTGAGATCCGATAGACACCTATGTTAGATGACCAGTGACAAGAATCTTGAGAATCTCCGATCCCCCCCCCCTTTAAAATAAGGTCGTCTTGGGATCAAATTCCCGCAAGGCAAAACTAAGATACTAGTTGTTAATTTTCAAACAGTTCGTGGTAACGAACTATGGGTCAGGAGCGATCCGGCTCAATAGTAACCGTAACTCTAAAAAACCGAATTCTGTTGCCGATAGATATATAAAAAAAACTGTATAAGTCTCATTAAGTTTAGTTTTACCGATCATAGTTTACGAGTCTCAGAAAATTTGCTCCGCAGAGCTTCTTTTACCTAAGTTTGGATGAGATCTCACATCCCCTTCTTTTAGATGCATTGATGACAAGAATCTACAACGCACTCAGTTTTCTTTACCTAACAAAGGTTGGATGAGGTCTTGAATCATAAAATCCACAACTAGTGCATATTCCTTTTCTTTCCTAAAACTGCATTTCATTAACATCCAACAGCCCTTTTTGTTGAAACATGAGTTTATGGACCTAATCCTCCTGCATATTTCAGATCGAGTACGAGATTTCAAAACGCATAACTAGGAGAGTTACTCTTGCTTACGACCTAGTTTGGCTTTGGTCTTACAGCCCGGTCCACATGATTTGAATTTATGATTATCTCTTTTTTTTACTCCCCCGACCACATAGTCAGTTCTGATGATAAATGTTAGTATATATTTTGATGAAAAAATCTAAGCTCCTCCTTTTTTCGCAAGTGTTAGGTCTGCTATGGACAACCTGGACGTTTACTATTATTTTTAACCAATTTTGGTAGTAATCTGACAACCTAGGCTGCTGTTAATCCACAAGTCAAAAATTTTGGGGCTCTTTTCCCTTTTTCTTCATCCTCTACAAAATCTTGATGAAGTTTGACCTCCCCCCCCCCCCCGAACAAAATAGTTGTGACAGTAGTTAGTTTCCACCATGTTTGGTCGAAATCTAACAGTTCCTTCTGCCAGATGTTTTGATGACAAGAATTTTGAGACCCCCATCCTCCGCATCTGCAGAGGCTTCATTGTGACTGGACGCCCCGACAATTGTTTCATTCGGTTTCTGGGGCCGAGCTTTATATACTTGTGTATTTTTTAGAATGCTTAATCAAAATAAAAAATTACATAAAAGGAAGTCATAATTTGGAATGCCTTAGTTAACCCTGCTAAAGTTTTCGATCTCATGCCTAGAAGAAATAATTCTATGCTCTACATTAATCCGACATTATAGGGTCCCTATGAAGTCTATTTTGTTGATAGAAATTTGACATTATCCGATACGGACAGAAATCATAGTGCAAAGGACCTCATTTAACCCTCGATCTTTACGCTACAGTTTATTATGCTTTACTGAAAGCATTTTTCAGTGCAACAAATGTAGTTTTTACCGATTGCCATTTGTAATAATTTGAAATGAAAATTTTATTGTTGAAACCGAAAATGTATCAATAAACTCTTCCATTAATCAGGCATTGTGAAAAATGGTTTCTATCCCATTTCAATCACCCCTGTAGTTGTACACTCATTCTTAAAACATCGAAGAAAAAAGTCGGACTTTAAAGTAAAAAGCAGGGGTTTGTGAGAGAAAAACCACCTCATATACAGTGCATTTTACATTCGATTTAAGTTTTTATCCAGTCCTTTTCTTTCATTTGGACAACATATTTCTTTATTCAACTTCTGTTCGCTTTTGTATCATACTCAGGGTTACCCTAGATGTGAGGCACGCTACGTCACCTCAAATCCTACTTTCCAAATAAAATTTAAACTTTTGTAGAACATCACTTTCAAAATAAGAGCTCATTGAGGTGTATTTGCTTTTCGAAATAAGTATGATTTTTCAAAATAAACAGTTATATCTACAATAAGAGGTGAGCTCTCGTCTTCTAAGCACCTAACCTACATGTCTGTTCTTTCTAATGAAGTCAGAGGTTAAATGTGTAATAATTTGAATATTCCTTCAGTTCATCTTTTTTTCATTTTTCCTTTTCAGGTTCATAACTTTGGATGGGTTACACTTAACTTAATGAATCTCATATATATCTAGATTCAGCTTAATAATCCAATTCTTTTGATGTATCTATTGATATCAAAATTGCGTTTTTTATACTATCGGTTACTATTGAACAGCTCCTCATTTATAGTCCGTTACCACAAATTGTTTGCTTTTTATCAGGCATCAAATGAATCAACTCAGTTAAATGCAGCTTTAAATATTTGCGAATGCGCCACTATGTTAGAAACAAATGTGCCATTGTGTTGCATTATATCCTTTGAAACTCGAGAGCTCCATATGCAGTTTTTCCATAGTCGTAAGCTGATTGGTTGTGGCTGTATTTTTCCTCTGTTTTTGGCCGTTTTTGGGCTTGTTTACTGTTAACAAGGCTACAAGGTTACTGTTTTGCACCACACAATGCCGGAAAGTACCACTTTTCTGACTCGTAACCTGTTTACCTGTTACCTACTTAAAAATGACACTAGAAATTTCAATTTCTCTTTGAGTGGCTCCTATTCTGTTACTATAGTATCATTGGTTCAATAAGTCACCCTTGAAAAAAAAAGCAAAAAAAACACGTATCCGTGGTAATGCTTCTCGAAAAAATGCAAAATTTTATATTTTCTATATAGATGTTTGAAACTGATATATAAGGTTCTCCGATCTTCTGAATTTGTTGGTTATATATTTTTCAAGATCACAGTCCTTTTTGGGGTATTCTAGTCCTCATTCGAAAATTGGGCAAACATTCTCAGGCGCTTATTTTTTGGTGGATAGCTTCAAACTTAACGAAATCTACATATTTGGAATAACCGAAGGCAATTCCTTTGATGTGCATAATGATATCAAAATTTCTTTTTGGGGTTTAGGCTACTATTGAAACGAGTTGTCAATACAGACCGTTATCATTAACTGTTCGACTATTTAGCAGGCCCACCGTAAAAAAGGTTTTTATTCTGGAAGACTACTACAAATTTTGCCAACTTCTCTAAAGTAATCTCTGCTTTCTTGTTTCACGATTTCCATACCGGAAACATTTGGAATTTTCATCCCATATCGCAACCGAGCACAGACCGCTGATCACGAAATAAAAAAAAGTATAAAAGCAGTATTGTTGCTCCACAACACAATGATGGTATACAGACCATTGAATAATCTGTTTCTATGTTGTAAACCTAACTACTAATAGCTTTTATTGCCTTGCACAGATCATCAACTCCTTTCATATTTAGAATGAGAAAAAATCCAGTTTTCAAGGACTGCTGACCCACTTCCCGGTTAGTTATGATATTCATTGCCTACAGGATGGGATTTTGATAGCAACTCTTGAAAAAAAAAATGGTTGGATATGAAACTGGAAAGTTTAGGGTTTTGATAATTCATTCTGGCAATGGTTTAACGAGGAACTTCAAAAACTGTCTAGAATATTAACTCAAATAAGCTTGGTAGAAGAAAGAACGTTTTTGATGAAACAATTCCTGAGTGATTGATCTTGCAAGAATAAGTAATTAAATAAGCAGAAAAAGCAACGTAATATTACAAGAAAGTTAGGGAAGTAGAGAAAGCACTAAAGTATGGATTAAGGAATGGCAAACGCAGATTAAGGATAAAGTCAGTGAATTTATGTAAGATGCAGCCATGAAAGATGCAGATATGTAAGCTGAGTGCGTCAAAGCAATGGAAGGTGTATGTTAAGCTGCGCATTTTACATTTTTCTGAATTCCACGCTGACTTATCTTGAAGGACCCCCTCCCCCACTCCCTAATGTGTTAGGATATGTCGTGCTAATTGGTATTCTCGTTTCGATGCCTGACATTAGTATTGAACATCATCATCCGCTGTTAATTGTATGTTTTACTAAAGAATCCCCATGGAAGGCACGTAAGGACAATCACGAATGTTGCATTGAGATTGCGTGTCGCTGCTAGGCTGATAGGTCTTTGTTATGTAGCTTAGGTAATATAATGTTGGTTTTTCGCAGACGAATTGGCTACCAGCTCTTATTCATGCTGTAAGCGAGATCTTTTCATTTCTTTGCGAGGTCAACACAATTTTTGAAAGTATAGGCTGATAAAAATAAAGATGCGCCTGGTAAAAAAAAAAAGGCACAACATGTAATAGGCGAACTAATTGCTTTTCGGCAAACCACTCCGCCAATCAGTGGACCCAATGCCAATCAGGTGAATCACTCCTCCGTCAATCAATGCGTAGAATGGAATTACAGGTGATTGCTATAAGCACTGCCGAATACATGAATTCTCTAATCCTTGCTTTGTTTGCCTCTATCGCATTCACCGGTTATAATATTTATAATTTTCGAAGATTGAGAAATTATTGGAAGGACAATGTTTTCTCTAAGTCTAAGAGCGTTTATCGCGTTTCTAATTTTCCAAGGGGTGTCTTACTTTCTTAAAATACTGCAAGTCTATTAGTTTTTTCGCTCTTATCTAAATGAGTTTTTTCCGGTTGAAAAAACAACGCATAAGAGTGTTAATGATTTTCTCTATTAGAAAATACTCCAGAAAATGATCCTTTTTAGCTTATACAAAATAGCAGCAACAAATCTGCAGCCTAAATATATTTCGAAATCAGTGCTACAGGAGGTCTCGAAAGTCAATTTACTCAAATGAGAAGATGTTGATTATCTGTCTTGTATATTTTGTACATTTTGGGCCATTCATATTTTGTGAAGTTTCTATTTTAATTGATTGGTAATTAATTCTAGAAATATACCCCGATTGGTTATATTCAGTCATACTATCGGGATTAATTAGTCATTTAGACACCCTGTATGTATATATACTCCATACTGTATTTTCCATCTAAGTGTTTTCCTTATACAATTCTATATGAACTGTATTTTCTGTATAAGTGATTCCCATAGACAGTTCAATATAAAAAACAAGAGCTAAGAGCTCATATGGCACTTGTGACGAAGCGAGAAGAGCTAAGAGCCAAGAGATCATATGGTATGAGCTCTAACAAAATTCTATGAATCAATAGATTGATTTAAAAAGAAAAATAAGAGGCTTAATTCCGGTCAAGATTTAAAATAAGAGCTCTGAGTCACAAAGTCCTTCTAAATATCAAAATTCATTAAGATCCGATCACCCACTCGTAAGTTATAAATACCTAATTTTTTCTAATTTTTCCTCTCCCTTTTGCCCCCCAGATGTTCGAATCTGGGAAAACGACTTTATCAAGTCAAATTGTGCAGCTCCCTGACACGCCAACCAATTTTCATCGCCCTAGCACGTCCAGCACCGAACTCGCCAAATCACTGAACCCCTCCCCCCAACTCCCCCAAAGAGAGCGAATCCAGTACGATTCTGTCAATCACGTATCAAGGACATTTGTTTATTCTATCCACCAAGCTTCATCCCGATTCCTCCATTCCAAGTGTTTCTCCAATATTTTCCCCCTCCAACTCCCCCCAGTGTCAAAAGATCTGGTCGGGATTTGAAATAAGAGCTCTGAGACATGAATTCCTTTTAAAAATCAAATTTCATTACGATCCGATCATCTATTCGTAAGATAAAAATACCCCAATTTTCATGTTTTCCAAGAATTCCAGTTTCCCCCTCCAACTCCCCCGAATGTCACGGGTTCTGGTCGGAATTTGAAATTAGAACTTTAAAGCACAAGATCCTTCTAAATATCAAATTTAATTAAGATCTGGTCACACACCCCCAATTACGCTTGATCCGGTTGAGATTTAAAATAAGATGTCTGAGTTACGAGGTCCTTCTAAATATGAAGTTTCATGAAGATCTGATCACTCCTTCGTAAGTTAAAAATACTTCATTTTTTCTTATTTTTCAGAATTACCCCCTCCCCCAATTGAGCGGATCTGTTCCAATTATGGAAATCACGTATGCAAGACTTCTGCTTATTTTTCCAACCAAGTTTCATCCCAATCCCTCCAATTTAAGCATTTTCCATCATTTCAGGTTTCCCCACCCCAAACTTCCCCCAATGTCACCAGATCCGGTCAGGATTTAAAATAAGAGCTTTGAGACACGATATCCTTCTAAATATCAAATTTCATGGAGATCCAATCACCCATTCGTAAGTAAAAATACTTCATTTTTTCTAATTTTTCAGAATTAACCCCCCCCCAACTACCCCAAAGAGAGCGGATCCGTTCTGGTTATGTCAATCATGTATCTAGGACTCGTGTTTTATCCCATCAAGTTTCATCCCGATCCCTCCACTCTAAGTGTTTTCCAAGCTTTAGGTTTCCCCCTCTCAACTCCCCCCCAATGTCACCAGATCCGGTCGGGTTTTAAATAAGAGCTCTGAGCCACGATATCCTTCTAAATATCAAATTTCATTGAGATCCGATCACCCGTTCGTAAGTTAAAAATACGTCATTTTTTTAATTTTTCAGAAATACCCCCCCCCCCTCCCAACTACCCCAAAGAGAGCGGATCTGTTCCGTTTATGTCAATCATCTATCTAGGACTTGTGCTTATTTTTCCCACCATGTTTCATCCCGATCCCTCCACTCTAAGTGTTTTCCAAGTTATAGGTTTCCCCCTCCCAACTCCCCGCCCCCGTCACCAGATCCGGTCGGGATTTAAAATAAGCTGTAAGACACGATATCCTTCTTAACATCAAATTTCATTGAGATCCGATCACCCGTTCGTAAGTTGAAAATACCTCATTTTTTCTAATTTTTAAGAATTACTCCCCCCCAACTACCCCAAAGAGAGCAAATCAGTTCCGATTATTTCAATCCTGGGACTTGCGCTTATTTTTCCCATCAAGTTTCATCCCGATCCCTCCACTCTAAGTGTTTTCCAAGATTTTAGGTTTCCCCCTCCAACTCCCCCCAATGTCATCAGATGCGGTCGGGATTTAAAATAAGAGCTCTGAGACACAATATCATTCCAAACATCAAATTTCATTGAGATCCGATCACCCGCTCATAAGTTAAAAATACTTCATATTTCTATTTTTTCCGAATTAACCGGCCCCCCACTCCCCCCAGATGGTCATGTCGGGAAAACGACTATTTCTAATTTAATCTGGTTCGGTCCCTGATACGCTTGCCAAATTTCATCGTCCTAGCTTTCCTGGAAGTGCCTAAAGTAGCAAAACCGGGACTTAAGGTTTCCCCCCTCCAACTCCCCCCAATGTCATCAGATCCGGTCGGGATTTAAAATAAGAGCTCTGAGACACAATATCATTCCAAACATCAAATTTCATTAAGATCCAATCACCCGCTCATAAGTTAAAAATACTTCATTTTTTCTATTTTTTTCGAATTAACCGGCCCCCCACTCCCTCCCCCCAGATGGTCAAATAGAGAAAACGACTATTTCTAATTTAATCTGGTCTGGTCCCTGATACGCTTGCCAAATTTCATCGTCCTAGCTTACCTGGAAGTGCCTAAAGTAGCAAAACCGGGACCGACAGACAGACCGACAGAATTGGCGATTGCTATATGTCACTTGGTTAATACCAAGTGCCATAACAAAGACTGGACTCCACAAGCTGGCAAGAGACCACCGGACAGGTAAACTGATAACACGTCAGCCCCATCAGAAGATATTCTAGTGGCTTACCATTTGAATTATTGGAACTATATAAATCAATATTGAAATCACCCATGAGAACAATTTTGGGGTACTTTTTCGAAGTAATAATCATAAAATCATGAAGAAGTTCTACGAATTTCGAAGCAAATGAACTTGGAGGTCGGTAAAATACACAACACGTTATCGAGGTTGTGCCTGAGAGGCTGATTTATAAAGTTTCTATTTTAATTGGTTGGTAATTAATGCTACAAATTTACGGCGTTTAATTATATTCATCATACTGTCGTGACTATTTTGTCATTTAAACACCCTTGATATAAGTATACTTCACACTGTTATTTTCAAAAAATTCGTGGTAACGAACTGTAGTAAGAAGCGACCCGGCTCAATAGTAACCAAAACTATAAAAAACGGAATTTTAATACCAATAGTTACAACAAAAGAATCGCATTTTTATGCTGATTTTAAATGTATAAGTTTCACCAAGTTTAGTCTTACCCATCAAAAGTTACGAGCCTGAGAAAATTTGCCTCATTTTCGAAAATAGAGGGAAATACTCCTAAAGGTCATACAATCTTAACGAAAATCACACCATCAGATTCAGCGTATTAGAGAACCTTATTGTAGAAGTTTCAAGCTCCTATCTATAAAAATGTGGAATTTCGCATTTTTTGCCTGAATACAGATCACGGATGCGTGTTTATTTGTTTGTTTTTTTGTTGTTTTTTTCCCAGGGGTGATCGTATTGACCCAATGGTCGTAGAATATTACGAGAGGGCTCATTCTAACGGAAATGAAAAGTTCTACTGCCCTTTTTAAGTGACCAAAAAAATTGCAGGGCACCTAGGCCCTCTCCCATGCCAATTATTTTCCCAAAGTCTCCGGATCAAAATTCTGAGATAGCCATTTTATTCACCGTAGTCAAAAAACCTTATAACTATGTCTTTGGAGGCGACTTACTCCCCCACAGTCCCAGTGGGAGGGGCTACAAGTTACAAACTTTGACCAGTGCTTACATATAGTAATGGTTATTTGGAAGTGTGCAGACGTTTTCAGGAGTGATTTTTAGGTTGGGAGTGGTGGAGGAGAGGGAGATATGTTGGGGGAACTTTCCTTGGAGGAATTTGTTGTGGGGGAAATAAATTTTCATGAAGGGAGCGCAAGATTTTCTAGTATTATTTAAAAAAAAAATGAAAAAGTTTTTTCAACTGAAAGTAAGGAGAAGCATTAAAACTTAAAACGAACAGAAATTATTACGCATATGGAGGAGCTCAGCTCCTCCTAATACCCCGCTCTTTACGCTAAAGTATTTTTAGTAATTTCAACTATTTATTCTACGGCTTTTGTGATTCAGGTGTCACTCTCAAGGAATTGGGACAAAATTTAAGCTTTAGTGTAAAGAGCGAGGTACTGACGAGGGGGTGAACCCCCTCATATACGTAATAAAAACATGAGAATACAAAAGTTCGTTACGCAAGCTAATTTATAAGTTACGTATACCTTTTACTAATAAAAAGATTCGTAAAAAATTGAAAGTTATAGTTGCCTTTTTAAGTAACCAAGAAATCGGAGGGCAACTAGGCCTCCTCCCCCGCTCTTTTTTTCTCAAAATCATTCGATCAAAACTCTGAGAAAGCCATTTAGCCAAAAAAATAAATATGCAAATTTCGTTTTAATTATTCATCTGTGGAGAGCCAAAATCAAAACATGCATTGATTCAAAAACGTTCAGAAATTAAATAAAAAAAAACAAGTTTTTTAAACTGAAAGCAAGGAGCGACATTAAAACTTAAAACGAACCGAAATTACTTCGTATATGAAAGGGGCTGCTTCCTCATCAACGCCCCGTTCTTTACGCTAAAGTTTTTTACTGTTTTAAAAGTAGAGTTGAAAGAGTCAAACTTTAGAGTAAAAAAACGGGGCGTTGATGAAGAAGCTGTCCCTTCATATACAAAGTAATTTCGATTCGTTTTAAGTTTTAATGTCGCTTCTTACTTTCAGTTAAAAAACTTGTTTTTTTTTTATTTAATATAGAAAATAGGAGGAAACACCCCCTCATTGAATCTTAACCATCAACTTCAGTGTATGAGAGAACCTTAATGTAGAAGTTTCAAGCTCCTATCTACAAAATGTGGAATTTTGTATTTTTTTTGCCAGAAGACAAATCACGGATGCGTGTTCATTTGTTTTTTGTGTTTGTTTTTTTCCAAGGGGTGATCGTATCGACCCAGTGTTCCTACAATTTTGTGAGAGCGCTCATTATAATGGAAATTAAAAGTTCTAGTTCCCTTTTTAAGTGGCCAAAAAATTGGGGGGCACCCAGGCTCCCTTCCACGCGCATTTGTTTTCCAAAGTCACCGGATCAGAATTCGGAGATAGTCATTTTGTTCAGCATAGTCGAAAACCTATTAATTATGTTTTTTGGGACGACTTATTCCCCCAGAGTCCCCGGGGGAGGGGCTGCAAGTTACAAACTTTTACCATTCTTTACATATAGTAAGAGTTTTTGGGAAGTAAACAGACGTTTTCAGGGGGACTTTTTTTGTTGAGGGGGGAAGTGGGTGGGCGAGGGGGTTACCTGGGAGGATCTTTCCATGGATGAATTTATCATGAGGGAAGAGAAATTCCGTGAAGGGGCTAAAGGATTTTCTGGAATTATATTCATTCATTAAAACTTATATATTATATATAAAACTATATATAATATATATATATATATATATATATATATATATATATATATATATATATATATATATATATATATATATATATATATATATATATATATATATATATATATATATATATAAGTTTTATATTATATATAAAACTTATATATTAATATACATTCATTAAAACTTAAAACGAACAGAAATTACTTCGTATATGAAAGGAGATGCTTCCTCATCAACGCCCCGCTCTTTACGCTAAAGTTTTTTACTGTTTTAAAAAGTAGAGTTAAGAGAAAGAGTCAAACTCTTTCTCATCAACGCCCCGCTCTTTACGCTTAGGTTTGACTCGTTTTCTTAACTCTACTTTTTAAAACAGTAAAAAACTTTAGCGTAAAGAGCGGGGCGTTGATTAGAAAGAGTTTGACTCTTTTTGCCTTTTAAAAAGCCTTCATTTTTTGCCTTCTGGCAAAAAACACAAAATTCCACATTTTTGTAGATAGGAGCTTGAAACTTCTACAATAGGGTTTTCTGATACGCTGAATCTGATGGTGTGATGGTGTGAATCTGATGATGGTCGTTAAGATTCTATGAGTTTTAGGGGTTGTTTTCTCCTATTTTCTAAAATAAGGCAAATTTTTTCAGGCTCGTAACTTTTGATCGGTAAGACTGAACTTGAGTAAAATCATATATTTAAAATCAGCGTTAAAATGTGATTCTTTTGATGTAGCTATTGATATTAAAATTCCAATTTTTAGAGTTTTGGTTACTATTGAGCCGGGTTGTTCCTTACTACAGTTCGTTACCACGAACTGTTTGAAAGTGTTTTTAGTAATTTCAACTATTTATTCTACGGCCTTTGTGATTCAGGGGGTCATTCTTAAAGAATTGGGACAAAATTCAAGTTTTAGAATTTGGAGCTTAAAGAAGAAAATATGGTTCTCAAAGCCGAAGTAGTAAATCTGAAGAAGTCGTGTCTTCAAGTTGAACTTGTTTCAAAAAGATAGAACATTCTACTTCACGGCATACCAACTGTTCAAGGTAGTTACTCAGAAAATGCTGCTCGTGAGTTTCTCGCTGAAATAGGAGTCAGTAACGTGAATTTAGTGCCCTTTGTCAAGTGCTATCGTTTGAATGGAAATAAACCATCAGGCTCTGATGCTAGGGCAACGTCTAGGACTACATCAAAAGCCGGGCCAGTTTTCGTGACTTTAACTAATTTAGCAGATAAAGATGCTTGTATGAAAAATTGTGGTAAACTGAAAGGATCTGGAAAAAGCATCACTTCTGATCTCCCGCGTGAATTAGCACGCCATAGAAAAGAACTGCTATCTCTCAGCTATTATTCTGTGTACGTCATCTGATACTTCAACAAAAGTGGCTGAACCCAAGTAATAACGAAAGGGATTAGTGTATGGATTGAAGCAAAAAAGTCTTCAAAGAGCAATACTTGGTTGTGAATTGAGGACTCGTGTTTCGATCCCTTTAAACTGTCTAGTTATACAGTCTCTTTGGTTCCCTCCCCCGCTGTGTCAGTCGGACTTGATGAGTAATGTGTGTGATTTGTTCATTTTTTTAGTGATTTGTTTTATGTTTGTTAGTTTTTTTTTCTTTTCGTAAGTTATGATATATAAATTTTTCTTCTGGATTGGGAGATTAAGTTGTGTTTTTGTTGTTTTTCGTTTTATACTTCAAGTTTTTATTATCCAAGTTCTGTTTTTTGGCCTTTATTTTTTATGCTTCAGTTTCTTTTTTTTTCAAAAAATGAGTTCATCGTTCTCTTTGCCTAGTTGCTGTCCTCACATCATTGTTATGTTCATTCAGTTTTTTATTGTTTTAAAAAGTAGAGTTGTAAGAAAGAGTCAAACTTTAGCGTAAAGAGCGGGGCTTTGAGGAGGGGACAGACCCTTTCATAAACGGAATAATTTCTGTTCGTTTCAAGTTTTAATGTCGCTCCTTACTTTCTGTTAAAAAAAAAACTTGTTTTTTTATTTAATCAATTAAAAGATAAGCCTTTGGTGCCTTATTGGTAATTCTGGTGATAAAGCATGAGCCTGAGTCCGGATAGGGCCAAAATACTATTCAGCTAGGATTATAAGGTAACCAATCGGTTTGAAATTGTCCAAAGCTGTATATGAAACTTCCGTTTTTATGGTAGTATTAAATAATAAAAAAAACTAGTTTTTTTAACTGAAAGTAAGGAGCGACTTTAAAACTTAAAACGAACAGAAATTACTCCGTATATGAAATGAGTTGTCCCCTCCGCAATCCCTCGCTCTTTACGTTAAAGTTTTTAATTGTTTTAAAAAGTAGAATTGTGGCAAAGAGTCAAACTTTAGCATAAAGAGCGAGGGATTACGGAGGGGACAACCCATTTCATATACGGAGTAATTTCTGTTCGTTTTAAGTTTTAATGTCGCTCCTTACTTTCAGCTAAAAAAAATGTTTTTTTTATTTAGTTTCTGAACGTTTTTAATTAATGCATGTTTGGTTTTGGCTTTCCGCACATAAATTATTAAAATGAAATTTGTATATTAATTCTTTTTTTTTGGCTAAATGGCTTTCTCTTAGTTTTGATCAGACGATTTTGAGAAATAAGGGGTGGAGAAGGAGGCCTAGTTGCCCTCCAATTTTTCGATTACTTAAAAAGGCAACTAGAACTTTTAATTTTTAACGAACGCTTTTATTAGTAAAAAAATATACGTGACTGAAGAATTAACTTACGTAACAAACTTTTATATTCTTATATTTTTATTATGTATATGAGGGGGTTTGTCCCCTCGTTAATACCTCGCTCTTTACACTAAATCTTAAGTTTTGTCCCAATTCTTTAAGAATAACCCCTGAATCAAAAAGGCCGTAGAATAAATAGTTTAAGTTACTAAAAATACTTTGGCACAAAGAGCGAGGTATTTATCTTCTCCTAAATACCTCGCTCTTTATGCTAAAGTAATTTTAGAACCCCTAATATGCGTAATAATCTCTGTTCGTTTCAAGTTTTAATGCTATTTCTTACTTTCAATTGAAAAAACTTTCATGTTGATTTTTTCATTTTTTTTTTTTTTTTATAGTAATGCTAGAAAATCCCACGCCCTTTTCATTGAATTTCGCTTCCCCCATGACATATTCCTCCAAGGAAAGATCCTTCCACATAGCCCCCTCCCCTCAACCCCACCCCCAAACCAAAAAAAATCCCACTGAAAACGTCTTTACGCTTCCCAATAACCATTACTGTTTGTAAACAATGGTCAGAGTTTGTAACTTGCAGCCCCTCCCCCAGGGACTGTGGGGGAGTAAGTCATCCCCAGAGACATAGTTATTATGGTTCTTCACTATGCGGAACAACATGGCTATCTCAAAAGTTTGATCCGTTGACTTTGGGAAAAAATTGGCGTGGGAGGGGGCCTAGGTGCCCTCCAATTTTTTGGTCACTTAAAAAGGGCACTAGAACTTTTCATTTCCGTTAGAATGAGCCCTCTTGCGACATTCTAAGATCACTTGGTCGATGCGATGACCCCTGGGGAAAAAAAAAAATAAATAAATACGCACCCGTGATCTGTCTTCTGGCAAAAAAATGCGAAATTCCACATTTTTGTAGATAGGAGCTTGAAATTTTTGCTATAGGGTTCTCTGATGCGTTGAATGCGATGGTGTGATTTTCGTTAAGATTCTATGACTCTTAGGGAGTGTTTCCCCCTGTTTTCCAAAATGAGGCAAATTTTCTCAGGCTCGTAACTTTTGATGACAAAGACTAAATTTGATGAAACTTATATATTTAAAATCAGCATGAAAATCCAATTCTTTTGATGTATCTTTTAGCATCAAAATTCCGGTTTTTAGAGTTTCGTTTACTATTGAGCCGGGTGCAGTGAAAACCTCTCGCAGTGAGTACAAAAAGATCGGTTATTATAGACGATTGTTGGTAAATAAGCTTTCTTGGCCTGGCTTGATTCATCTGCGACTTCACTCATCTATTTACTGTAATACTTAGTTGCACGTTATGTAAGTGACCCTAAAATATGTGCTACTTTCTAAAGTCATTTTTGTCATTAAGGTTTTTCTATTAAGGAATAAGGTCAACCGACTCCTTGCCATTTCTTCGATGAAAAAGAGATAGAAACACTGTAGCTGTATGCCATCCAGATCACAGTGTTTCAGAGCTACAGAACACAGAAACACAGCTACAGAAACACATCCAGATCCTTACACATTTTTCACGCAAGGCATTCGGAACATAGTTGATTATAGTCTCGACTAATAGGCCAATGTTGGTTGTCTAGGAACGATTTTTTATTATTATTACTTGTGATAATTCAGTCTTTAATTTAATGGACGATTTTTTTATATTTTCAGTCCTGAAGTGCTCCTCAATTTGGTTGTCAGCAAATAAAAAGTGCACTATTATTACAAAGAAAACGAAGCAAAAGTAGAATGACAAGGCATTTGAAAAGATTTTTGTGAGATTTTTCAAAGTGACTTCTTCAATGTGAAAAATCAGTTTTTGGATTTTTCTATGTCTCACTAACTAATATCCAGACGGTTATATTTATTCTGGAAGAAATAGGCCCAGTTTGTCCATTAAACTAAGTAAAAAAAGAGATAACTGGAAAAAAGTGGGCATTGTTATACTTTTTAAGAAAGGCCAAACCGTTGACTGCATCAATTGGCGAGGTATCACCTTACAGTCCATAGGAAGTAAAGTCTTTTGCCAATTGCTCCTAAATTGTATTCAGTCGAGAAACGGCGAGATCATGAGAGATGAACAATATGGCTGTCGACCAAACAGATCTTGTACTGATCTAATATCCAGTTTAAGGATATCAGACAGTTCTAACGAACTGTAACTAAGGAGCGACCCGGTTCAATAGTAACTGAAACTCTAAAAATCAAAGTTTTGATACCAGTAAATATGTCAAAAGAATCTAATCTTTATGTTGATTTCAAATATGTAAGTTTGTTTGAGTTTAGACTTACCCATCAAAGGTTACGAGCCTGCGAAAATTTGCCAGATTTTCGAAAAAAAGGGTAAAACCCCTAAAAGTCATGGAATCTTAATGAAAAGCGCACACCATCAGATGTAGAGTATCAGAAAACCCTACTGTAGAGGTTTCAAGCTCCTACTAGAAAAATTGTGGAATTTTGTATTTTTTTTTGTCATAAGAAGGTGTGTGTTTATTACTTATTTTTTCCTCAGGGGTGATCAGATGTGTGTTTTTTTCCAGGGGTGATCGTATTGACCCATTAGTCCTAGAATATTGTGAGAGGGCTAATTCTAACGGAAATCAAAAGTTCTAGTGCTGTTTTTAAGTGACCAGAAAATTGGAGGGCAGCTAGGCGCCATCCGATGCCCCTTTTTTCTCAAAATGGTCCGATCAAAATTTTGAGATAGCCATTTTTTTCAGCATAGTTGAAAGGCCGATTAACTATGCGTTTGGAGATATCATGACCCCCTTCCCTCCCCAAAGCCCATGAGGAAAGGCCTTTAAATTATAAAATTTGCCCATTGCTTACGTATAGTATTTGCTATTGGGAAGTATGCATACTTTTTCGGGGGTGGGGTCACATTTTCTGCTGGTGGGATTTTCCATGGGGAGGGAAGTTTCCAGGGATGAATTTTTCAGGGGAAATTTTAAAATAGGGGAATTTGCCAGTATTCCTAAACGAAATTCTTCTTATGTCTTGCTTTCTCATTGCCGACTCAATTTTACGCG